>NC_066537.1:16890444-16892944 GCF_024679095.1 Eriocheir sinensis
AACATAAGGCACACGATAGAAAGAAAGGAAAATAGAGTATATGAAGGAAGTTTATGTTATGGAAGGATTGAGTTTGTTGATAAGTAAGGAAGAACGTTGAAATTTGATGAATGTATATGAAGGAAGGAAGGAAGGAAGGGAAGGAATGAGGGAGGGAAGGAGGAAAGGAAGGTAAGAAGGAAGGAAGGAAGGAGGGAAGGAAGGAAGGAAGGAAGGAGGGAAGGAAGGAAGGAAGGAAGGAAAGAAAAAGGAAGGAAGGAAAAAGGAAGGAAGGAAGAAAGGAAAGAAGTAAAGGAAGTAAGGAAGGAGAGGAAGGAAGGAAGGAAAGAAGGTAAGGGAGGGAGGAAGGAAGGAAGGAAGGAAAGGGAGTAAGGAAAGAGAGGGAGAAAGGAAGGAAGGAAGAAAAGAAAGAAAGGAAGGAATGAATGAAGGGGAGAAAGGAAGGAATGAAGAAAAGGGAGAAAGGAAGGAAAGGAAAAAAGAAAGAAGGAAAAAACGATGAAAGAAATAAAGAAGGAAAAAAGGAAGAAAGAAAAAAGGAAGAAAGGAGGGAAGGACGGAAGGAAGAAAGAAAGAAAAAAAGAAAGGAAGGACGGAAGGAAAGAAGGAAAGGAAGGACGAGAGGAAGAAAGAAAAAAAGAAAGGAAGGAAAAAGGGAGATGGAGGAATGAATGAATGAATGAAGGAAGGAAATAATAAATAAACGAATATATGAAATGAAGGAAGAAGAAAAAATAAAGGAAGGAAAGGAGAGAAGGATGGAAGGAAAGGTCGAGCAGCTCAAAGTCTTGTATACTGGTTCAATCAACGCCTCCACTAATCCACTCTCCCTTCCCCTTCCACTCCCCTTGGCCCCCTTCCCCCCACTCTGGTCCCCTTCCCCCCACATTGGTCCCCTTCCCTCCCCAACAGTCCCAAAGACATATTAAAGATTTAGTCGCCCGAGCACACACATCTGACAAGGCTTGCGTAGGGGTTGTGGGCCTTTCCATGGGTAACTTTTTGACCCATCTTCTGTACCATGAGCCTAAAAAAACACTCATTATTTCCCGGCTGATCTCCCTTGTGGCTTTGGATATAGTTGATGTGAGGGGCAGAAGGGACTAACGATACCAACCTTACCCTCGCTTTGGTCCCCTTATAGCAGGTTTGAAATTTGGGGACCAGTTTGACGCGATCTCTGCACGGATGCCGACGGAAAGGAAGAAAGAAAGGAAGAGAGGAGGGAAGGAATGAAACACCCGATTCTGCTATTATGCACCTGAACTTCCATTAATTAGACTTTTATTTAGATTATCTCACCCCCTTTCTCTTCCTCCTACGTTTTCTCTGCCTCCTTTGAAAGTCATGACCTACCCCTCCCATTTTCTCTTCACTCCCCCTTTTCTCTCCAGTTCCCTTTTTCTCTATCCGTTTTCCTTCTCTCGCGCACCTTGATCTCTCTCTCTCTCTCTCACTACGTGTCAAAATAACGGTAATCAATTTCGACGACTTGTACATGTTAGGCTATTACTGTGTGTATCTTCTATCTTAATATATATATCACTTCCCTATCAACATTAGAATTATAACCTTGCTTTTAACTATAGTATAATCTTAGTACCATATGTGTGTTCGTATTAGCCTTGCCACGGACACACAAATCACAGCGCCCGTACTCTCAGACGCTTTTCGGCTCTCACCACAAATATTTATGAAGGCCACGAAGCAGATCAGTCCGGTTCTCACGAGTGGTTTCCGCAGTAGCCTTGTCAAACTATTACTAGGCTATCAGGACACCTCTCCACCCGAAACTAAGGTCTCTTCTGTCCTTTCTTTCCCGTGTCTCTTGCCGAAGCAGCGTCTAGCAGGCTTTTATTGTTTATTTATTTATTTTTTTTTTTTTGCCATTGAGATGCTGTAAAAAAATAATGAAAATAAAACTACCCATGGAAATACCCTACCCACGACGACCTCCACGAAACCCTTGCCGAGAGAGTGAGTGTGTATTTACCTAGTTGTGATCTCAGGAACGGAGCTATGCTCGTGCTGGCCCGTCTTTCCAACTACTTCCGTCTAATTTGTGTGTGTGTGTGTGTGTAAGCCCCGAAATGTTTGAGAATATGGGCCCTGGTCTTATTAATATTTATCCCCTCCCTCCCACACACACACACACACACACACACACACATACCGCTCCGGTAGCTCAGTCAGCTAGAGCGCCGCGCTGCAAGGCTTCACGGCCAAACAGGCGGCGGTTCGAGCCCCGCTCAGGCCGGATTCTTTCCGTCCACTAGGAGTGGTTACTGTCCCCCCTTGAGCAAGGGGGATGGGGTGTGTGAGGTCCTGGCAGTACCCAGAGATCGACGATGATGAGCATGCACTTGCTCGTGTCGGGAGGGTACCTGCTGGCGAAGGCAAGTCCAACTCGTGATCAGGCCGTGGTGAATTACACACACACACACACACACACAGCCACCACCACCACCACCACCACAAATATGTTTGTACAACTGCCTGA
>NC_066537.1:16900444-16912944 GCF_024679095.1 Eriocheir sinensis
GGAGGGCGGGGGTGAGGGGAAAACTGAAGAATGGGAGGGGAGGAAGGTGGAGGAGGTGGAGGAAGTGGATGTGGAGAAGAGGAAGAAGAAGAAAGAAGAAGAAGAGGAGGAGGAGGAGGAGGAGGAGGAGGAGGAGGGGGTTAGTACCTGTTCCTCCAGAGTGTATCGATTTACTGCGTGGAGAGAGAGAGAGAGAGAGAGAGAGAGAGAGAGAGAGAGAGAGAGAGAGAGAGAGAGAGAGAGAGAGAGAGAGAGAGAGAGAGAGAGTGGAGGATTAGGAGGATGGCGGCAGTGGAGTGGATGGGTAAGGGGAAGGAAGAGGACAAGGAGGAGGTGGAGGAGGTGGAGGAGGAGGAGAATAGTGTGTAAAGTGGAACACGATGAAAGGAAAGAGAACCAAACGAGAAGAAGAAGGAAAAAAAAAGAAGATGAAGAAGAAGAAGAAAAAGAAGAAGAGGAGGAGAAAGAAGAAGGCGGAAGAAGAAGAATCAACAAACAATCATACAAACAAACAATAAAAGAACGAGGAAGAGGAAGAAGGAAGAGAAGGTCGAGGAAGAAAGAGGAGGAAGACAAGAATCAGACAAGAAGAAGAAGAAGAAGAAGAAGAAGAAGAAGAAGAGGAAGAGGAAGAAGAAGAAGAAGAAGAAATAAAAGATAATTACACTAACGAACGAAGAGAGAGAGAGAGAGAGAGAGAGAGAGAGAGAGAGAGAGAGAGAGAGAGAGAGAGAGAGAGAGAGAGAGAGAGAGAGAGAGAGAGAGAAGCAATGGGATGGAGGGAAGGGCGAGGGAGAGGAAGAGAAGGAGGAAGTGGTAAGGAAGCAAGATAAGGAGGAAGGCAGGTGGAGGAGGAGGAGGAGGAGGAGGAGGAGGGAGTACTTGCCTCTCCCTCCCTCACTTTTCTTTCACTCTTATGAAGGTGAGAGGCTGTAGTAATTAGACAGCCAGGTAAGCCTCTGCCATTACTACTACTACTACTACTACTACTACTACTACTATCTCTACTCCTACTTCTACCACTACTACTTTCAATACTGCTACTACTTTACTACTACTACTACTACTACTACTACTACCTTTAATTAAACTAAGGAGAGAGAGAGAGAGAGAGAGAGAGAGAGAGAGAGAGAGAGAGAGAGAGAGAGAGAGAGAGAGAGAGAGAGAGAGAGAGAGAGAGAGAGAGAGAGAGAGAGAGAGAGAGAGAGAGAGAGAGAGAGAGAGAGAGAGAGAGAGAGAGAGAGAAAATCATCGATCACACTATCTCAAATGTACTTCTCTTCTCTCTCGAATACACAGTCGCTTATCGTAAGTGATAATAATAATGACAAGAACATCAGCATAGATAACTGTAGTAATAACAACAATAATCACGATAATAATAATAATAATAATAGTAATAATAATAATAATAATAGTAATAATAATAATAGTAAAAATAATAATAACTACTCCGAGATAAAAATTGATTGAGAGAGAGAGAGAGAGAGAGAGAGAGAGAGAGAGAGAGAGAGAGAGAGAGAGAGAGAGAGAGAGAGAGAGAGAGAGAGAGAGAGAGAGAGAGAGAGAGAGAGAGAGAGAGAGAGAGAGAGAGAGAGAGAGAGAGAGAGAGAAAATTGAGAAAGAAAAAAAAAAAAAGATAAAAAGAACATTACGGAAAGCTTGTTTTGACCGTGTTTTGAGGAGAGAAGGTTAGAGGAGGGAGGGAGGGAGGGAGATAAAAGGAAGGGAGGGAAAGGTGGAGGAAGGGGGCAGAGAAAAGGAGATTGTTTATGTCTTAGAAAACCTTGATATATATACATTAAAAAAACTCCTCCTCCTCCTCCTCCTCCTCCTCCTCCTCCTCCTCCTCCTTCCTTATCTCCATGTGTCTATTTACCTCCTTTGCCTCCTCCTACTTTACCTGTTAGCCACGAAGAGGGAGAGAAAGAGAGATGGAGAGAGAGGGTCAGGAAGGGAGAGAGAAGGAGAAAGGGAGAGAAAGAGGGTGGAGGAGTGAGGTATAATGAGTCAATTAAGGTAGAAGGAGAGGTAGATAGTGGGAGAGAAGGAGGAGAGGTAAGGAGGGAAGGAGGGAAGATAGGAGATGGGGAGGAAAGAGGAAGGGATAGCCATGCAGGACAGAGGAGAGAGAGAGAGAGAGAGAGAGAGAGAGAGAGAGAGAGAGAGAGAGAGAGAGAGAGAGAGAGAGAGAGAGAGAGAGAGAGAGAGAGAGAGAGACAGAGAGCTCGAGAGAGAGAGAGAGAGAGAGAGAGAGAGAGAGAGAGAGAGAGAGAGAGAGAGAGGGCAGGTTAATCAAGAGTTACCTGTTATAGAACGAAGGTATTAGCGATGACCTAACCTGATCTCTCTCTCTCTCTTCTTCTTCTTCTTCTTAAATCAGTTATCTTTCTCTCTTGTTATTGTTTTCTCTCTCATTCTGGTCTTGATGTCATTGTGTTATTCTCTCTCTCGTAAAGACACTAACTTCGCAGCAAACTTTGACAAATGTTCCACAAATATTCCGCGGCTTCTCGGCATTGTGTGTTGAGGTCTTTCTTTTCTCGTGCATGTCTCCCTTCCCTTCAGCACCTACCTCCGAACTCGGGACTGATAGCAGGACCCGCGCCAGTCGTCAACAAGTAAATGGCACCAACGGACTCTTTGGTATCTTTTGTTTTCTGTCCCTGAGCTGCATCGTATACTATAGATGAAAATGACTGAATCCCATAACATTTCGGCGCCCAAGCACACATAGGTATATAGTATGATAAGGCTTTCGTAGGAGTTTTAGCCATTTCAAGGGATGATAGTTTTATGACCCTGATGGTAGTCTGACTCTTTCTCTGCACCATGAACCTGAAATATCACTCGTTAAAAGCCGATTGATCTCCTTTTCGACCTTTGGAAATAGTTGATGTGAGAGGTGGATGCGTTTTAGAATACAGACCTAAGACTGGTATTATGAAATCGCTTCGGGTTCCTGTTACGACTATTCTCTTAAAGGCCAGAGAGGAGCCACGTCGGGTTGTCGTGGGTGTTTGTCACATTCACGACATGGAAGCCTTGTAAAACTAACGCCTGCCTCATGACACCACCCACCCGACAACTTCCCCGAGGCCCTTTTGTCACACTCACAACACGGAAGCCTTGCACAACTAACGCCTGCCTCATGACACCACCCACCCGACAACTTCCCCGAGAGCCTTTTGTCACACTCACAACACGGAAGCCTTACAAAACTAACGCCTGCCTCATGAAACTTCCCATTGAAACCCCGACAACTTCCGCGAGGGCCTTTTGTCACACTCACAACACGGAAGCCTTGCAAAACTAACGCCTACCTCATGAAACTTCCCATTGAAACCCCGACAACTTCCCCGAGGGCCTTTTGTCACATCCACAACACGGAAGCCTTGCACAACTAACGCTTACCTCATGAAACCACCCATGGAAACCCCGACAACTTCCCCGAGGGCCTTTTGTCACATCCACAACACGGAAGCCTTGCACAACTAACGCTTACCTCATGACACCACCCATGGAAACCCCGACAACTTCCCCGAGGGCCTTTTGTCACATTCACAGCACGGAAGCCTTGCAAAACTAACGCTTACCTCATGACACCACCCATGGAAACCCCGACAATTTCCCCGAGGGCCTTTTGTCACATCCACAACACGGAAGCCTTGCACAACTAACGCTTACCTCATGACACCACCCATGGAAACCCCGACAATTTCCCCGAGGGCCTTTTGTCACATCCACAACACGGAAGCCTTGCAAAACTAACGCTTACCTCATGACACCACCCATGGAAACCCCGACAATTTCCCCGAGGGCCTTTTGTCACATTCACAGCACGGAAGCCTTGCAAAACTAACGCTTACGTCATGAAACCACCCATGGAAACCCCGACAATTTCCCCGAGGGCCTTTTGTCACACTCACAACACGGAAGCCTTGCACAACTAACGCTTACCTCATGACACCACCCATGGAAACCCCGACAATTTCCCCGAGGGCCTTTTGTCACACTCACAACACGGAAGCCTTGCACAACTAACGCTTACCTCATGACACCACCCATGGAAACCCCGACAACTTCCCCGAGGGCCTTTTGTCACATTCACAGCACGGAAGCCTTGCACAACTAACGCCCACCTCATGAAACCACCCATGGAAACCCCGACAATTTCCCCGAGGGCCTTTTGTCACATACACAACACGGAAGCCTTGCACAACTAACGCTTACCTCATGAAACCACCCATGGAAACCCCGACAATTTCCCCGAGGGCCTTTTGTCACATACACAACACGGAAGCCTTGCACAACTAACGCCCACCTCATGAAACCACCCATGGAAACCCCGACAATTTCCCCGAGGGCCTTTTGTCACATTCACAACACGGAAGCCTTGCAAAACTAACGCCTGCCTCATGACACCATCCACCCGACAACTTCCGCGTGGGCCTTTTGAGATAGATGGACTAAGGCTCCGAAGAGTATACCAATATGGACCTTAGCCCGTATTTCTAAACGTGTCGGCGCCTCAGTTCGCTTGTTCGAAAAACCTCACGTGGAAGTTGCTGGGATTTTCATGGAGTGTTTTGTGATGTTCGTGATAGTTATACATGACTTCTGGACCTTGAACGGGGGAAAACACCCACGAGAACCCGGTTATTCTTCTCTGTGGTCTTGGGAAATAGTCGTAGTGGAAGCCTGATATGTTTAAGAAGTTGCTGGGAGTTTCATGCAGTGTTTTGTGATGTTCGTGATAGTTATACATGACTTCTGGACCTTGAACGGGGGAAAACACCCACGAGAACCCGGTCAATCTTCTCTGTGGTCTTGGGAAATAGTCGTAGTGGAAGAAATTGCTGGGAGTTTCATGGAGTGTTTTATGATTATTATTATTATTATTATTATTATTATTATTCTTATTATTATTATTATTATTATTATTATTACTATTTTTAATCAACTTTTCATATATTTCTCCTGATCAAATTCATTTCTATTTTGTCTTACTCATTTTTCTCTTCTTTTTTTACTTTCTCTTTTTTTTCATTTCTTCGTGTTTACCTTCCTTCCTGAATTCGTCCACTTCCCCTTCCTTCCTGACCTTTGGCTCTTCCCCTCCCCTCCCCTGCTCTCCTCTCTCTCTCTCTCTCTCTCTCTCTCTCTCTCTCTCTCTCTCCCCTTCAATCCCTCCCTTTCTGATTAAAATCCTTCTTCATTAATGTGACAGCCACTGAACGGAGAGGAGGAGGAGGAGGAGGAGGAGGAGGAATATGAGGGGATGAAGATACTACGAGAGAAGGGGAAGGAGTAGAGGGAGAGGATAGGGAGGAGAGAGAGAGAGAGAGAGAGAGAGAGAGAGAGAGAGAGAGAGAGAGAGAGAGAGAAGGGAGTGGCCTGGATGAATGAGAATTAATGAATGAATGAAATAAAACGTTAGAAAATAATAATGAAAAAAAAATTACTACAAATAATAACAACAATAGCCACGACATTTCTATCATATTCAAGGAGAGCATTATTTTCTTTCAACTTGTTTAGATAGCACTGGAAAAATCTCTCTCTCTCTCTCTCTAAGCGTAATAAATTGATAAAAAAAAAAAAAAATCTCTCTCTCTGCTGAACGCCACTCTGCCGGGCTTACAATCATTCCAGTGTGTGACGAGCTGCCGAACGCCACTCTGTTGGGCTTACAATCATTCCAGTGTGTGACGGCCTGCTGAACGCCACTCTGTTGGGCTTACAATCATTCCAGTGTGTGACGGCCTGTTGAACGCCACTCTGTCGGGCTTACAATCATTCCTGTGTGTGACGGGCTGCTGAACGCCACTCTGTCGGGCTTACAATCATTCCTGTGTGTGACGGGCTGCTGAACGCCACTCTGTCGGGCTTACAATCATTCCAGTGTGTGACGAGCTGCCGAACGCCACTCTGTTGGGCTTACAATCATTCCTGTGTGTGACGGGCTGCTGAACGCCACTCTGTTGGGCTTACAATCATTCCTGTGTGTGACGGGCTGCTGAACGCCACTCTGTCGGGCTTACAATCATTCCTGTGTGTGACGGCCTGCTGAACGCCACTCTGTCGGGCTTACAATCATTCGTATGTATGATAGATGGACTGCAGAACGTCACTTTGTTGGGCATACGTTCATTCCTGTGTATTTACTCCCTCACAACGGCGACTCGTACGAGTTAATGAATAAGAGATGAATATAGTAGTAGGTAAATGTAAGTAAGAATATCGGTGGACTGTCAAATTTGCTTCTGTGCCAAGGTTTACAGTTAGAGATGATAGTCACAGATCATATTTTTTTCTACTGTAACATTAAGGGCGGTATTCTCAAAGGCCGAAAAGATATTAATCGTGTTTTCAGGAGTATTTTTCACATTTATGGTACAGAGGAAGGGTCAAACTACCACCAGGGTCATAAAATTATCCCTGGAAATGCCCAAATCGCCTACGAAAGCCTTGTTAAATATGTGTGCCTGGGCAGGGAAATGTTAAATAATACAAACATAAGAGCAGAAATAATAAGAGGCGATGTAATGGACAATAGGATATATATTTTTTCCCAATTACACCCCCCGGAGAGAGTATTTTTTCCCTCTTCTTTACAATAACACGGAACTATATCACATTGTATAGACGGCACAGTACCTGAATAGTTAATGACTCTATGCATGCAAATACGAGTCTATGTAATATGAGGCGATGTTATGGACAATAGGATATATATTTTTTCCCAATTACACCCCCCGGAGAGAGTATTTTTTCCCTCTTCTTTACAATAACACGGAACTATATCACATTGTATAGACGGCACAGTACCTGAATAGTTAATGACTCTATGCATGCAAATACGAGTCTATGTAATATGAGGCGATGTTATGGACAATAGGATATATATTTTTTCCCAATTACACCCCCCGGAGAGAGTATTTTTTCCCTCTTCTTTACAATAACACGGAACTATATCACATTGTATAGACGGCACAGTACCTGAATAGTTAATGACTCTATGCTTGCAAATACGAGTCCATGTTATCACACTGTAGGCG
The DNA here is from genome assembly GCF_024679095.1 of Eriocheir sinensis. Lineage (NCBI taxonomy): Eukaryota > Metazoa > Arthropoda > Malacostraca > Decapoda > Varunidae > Eriocheir > Eriocheir sinensis. The sequence goes on from NC_066537.1 coordinate 16,907,506, forward strand.
GCGGCGTGTGCGGGTGTCTACAAGCTGACGATTTTCATACCAGGAATTTCTAACGTCGTCTAAGGGCCACTTTCACAGTTCACATGGTTACAATAAAGGAAACAGCTCAAGGGCAATCCCACAGACTTTGAGAATTCCTCGTTATAGCAGAATTGTTTTAGTAATTCTTAGAGATGACCAAGTAATCGCAAAATAGTGATAGCAATAGTGACCGATGACCAAGTAAGAGCAAAATAGTGATGATAATTGTTAGAGATGACCAAACAATAGCAAAATAGTGACCGATGACCAAGCAATAGGAAAATAGTAATAGTAATAAATGTTAAAGGTAACCAAAGAATAGCAAAAGGAACATATGACAACTAGCGTAAGGACAATAGCAATACAGTGATATAAGGATAATAGTAATACAGCAGTGATTAGCGGACTTTTTTTTTTGTCTATTGCCCGTGAACTATTTCCTCGTCCGTAAAAAAAAAAAATCTAGAAGTAATAGTAACAGTAAAAGAAACACAACACATGACTAATAGACGTAGATTCGAAAGCCCTTAATCAGTCAACACCTATGTTACTAAAACTGAAACCTCCCAGCTGGACCTGTCATGATGTTCAGATTTGTCATTCACCCTTATTTGCCAATAGGTACTCTACGAGGGAAATACATCTGGCTAGGACTGACACACTGTAGTTTGTGCCCGAGACGCGTGTGGAGGAAACGACGAGAGAGTGAGTGGATACAGAAAGGTAGAACGAGAGAGAGAGAGAGAGAGAGAGAGAGAGAGAGAGAGAGAGAGAGAGAGAGAGAGAGAGAGAGAGATTATAAGGAAAATAGGAATATATTAATGAAAAAAGAAAGAACAGAGGAAGAATAAGAAAGAAAAAGAAAAAAAAGAATATATATATATATATATATATATATATATATATATATATATATATATATATATATATATATATATATATATATATATATGTATATATATCTATATATATATATTGATTGATTGATTGATTGTGTGTAATTCACCACGGCCTGATCGCGAGTAGGACTCGTAATCGCCGGCAGGTACCCTCCCGACAGAGCAAGTGGTCATTTAGTCGATCTCTGGGTACAGCCGGGACCTCACACACCACACACCCCATCACCCTTTCTCAAGGGGGGACAGTAACCTCTCCTTGTCAAATGAAAGAATCCGGCCTGAGCGGGCTCGAACCGCCGCCCTGTCAGACCGTGAAGCCTGGCAGAGCAGCGCTCTACCAGTTGCGCCACGAAGAGGTATGTGTGTGTGTGTGTGTGCGTGTGTGTGTTAAACTAACAGTTGGCTTATTTTTATATATTTCCTCACTTAAGTGCGGGCTTATAGATGAACTTTCAATATTATTTGCGTAAGAAAGAAACTAATTATTGATCCCATTCACTGCAATATATCGATGATTCTGGACGACCTACTGACCATTGACTTGGTAATATTAAAGTGCACTATATTTCATAATGCCAATGATATATATATATATATATATATATATATATATATATATATATATATATATATATATATATATATATATATATATATACACTATATATTGTAGTAGCAGTAAACAGTAGTAGTGTAGTAAACAGACACCTCGCCATAGACCGATTGGTCTTCTGGTGTCTGTTCTTCCTATATATTCCTATGTATTCATATGTGTGTGTGTGTGTGTGTGTATATATATATATATATATATATATATATATATATATATATATATATATATATATATATATATATATATATATATGTATATTTAAACGTATATACGTTTCATTTCTCCATAGTGTTTCCTTATCTAAGGATCTGTTCATGAAGCTGATGTGTCAGCAGAAAATGAACGAGAATATTGGCTCCACCATCATCAATGCCTTTAACTCACTCACCAAATATAACCTGCCCGCAGCTAACTTGTCTAGACCTGCATGTAGCCTAGCCGTCTATCCTAACCCATATTTTGGCCAAGTTTACCTTACCCTTACCTGACGTAACCTACTGCGAGGCAACCTATTAATCTTCCTTGACAACTTCCCTAACCCATAACCCACAGACAGCCCAGTTTTCCTCTTTATGATCTCATCTATAACGCAGTGTTCAAACTTTTCCTCCTGCAGCCCAGCTTTATCTCCCTCATGAGCCATCCTGATAACGCTTGACAGTGCTACGAGGGTGCACACATGTGCCTCCTGGCGTGCGACGTGGCGACCTAGGAGGCTACAAGGTGTAATTTTTCTCGAGGTTAACAAATGGATAAAAGGCTTAAAAATCGTGATGTATTAAGGTTCTGGTGGTAAGAGAGCAGGGTAGGACACGTAGTAATGGGTTTAAGTTAGATAAATTCAGATGCAACAAAGAAGTGGTTCACTAACAGAGTTGTTAATGAGTGGAACTAGCTTGTCAATCATGTGGTGAGTGCCATTATAATAGATCCCTTCAAGAAAACATTCAATTCATGGATAGGGGATAGCGAGGATAGGTGGGGATGGGTTTGCAGGAGCTGCCATGTATAGGTCTACTAACCTCTTACAGACTCCTTATGTTCTCATGTTATGCTATGTTAAGTGATCGAAGCAGGCTATAGATGGCGCCGATCGCAAGTGCATCAAAACTTTATTGAAGAGTCCCAAACCTAAGTGGCTACCCATGCAGTGAAGTGTCTGTCACCATCCGGTACTGAGGCACGACCCATACATCCTCCGCGAACACCTCCTGATCTATGGACGGAGCAGTTGCCCAACATCCAGTATAAGAATTTGTTATTCATGGTGTTTTGATAATTGTTTATTTCCACACCTAAGCTCAAATTTTAAGCTCCATTTCCTTTCTTCCTGACGTGAGTGAGTATAGTAATGGGGACTTTCGAAACTGAATTTTGTTAAGGGGCAGCACTGTGCCATCCGGTCCCTCAGCGTGAAGGCAACACCTCATTTGCTTCTCTGAAAGGTCTAAGACAAATACAAAATTTCATTGAAGTAATTCAAGTAATTTTGTGTGAATATTTAGCAGAGAAGAAAGCATTGCTCACCATGCTCTAAATATTGCAAAGGAAGATATTGTAGGGAAAACCTGGCAACTGCAGCTGCTTCTCGCTGCTTTATCAAGCTGATGCAATGATGAGTAAAATCAGGCTTCCGGTGATATACAATCCACGGTAATGTATTAACTACACAGGTTTTAAACGTGTCCGCTTCGTTTTTTATAAAAAAATAAATATAGAGTAATTTCTTTCATGTAATCTCTCAAGACTCAATCTGTCAGGCAATTGCAGCCGATGTTTCCTCATTTTTATTTATATATTTATCTACGATATTTATTTTGTATATATATATATATATATATATATATATATATATATATATATATATATATATATATATATATATATATATATATTTATTTATTTATTTTAGCGCTTCGCCTACGGCGCTGGTAGATTTTCCAGGTGGGGCCTGGTGGTCGGCTCCAGCCTGTTGTGGCGCAGGCAAGTATATATTTATAGTGAGTTTATAGTTGAACACTGAGATACCAAGCCGACAGATAATACCTGACAAAATACTGACTACTGTAGGAATGCAACTAGCAATCACTCAGTAATTGCTTTTCTACAAGTGTTCCGAGTGCAATAAACCACGTCAGCCACCCTCGCCTGACGGATGGTGGGTTGAGTATCACGTGCCAACATTTATTCTCTATTTAGGTTGTCCAAAAATTAAACTGATAGTAAAAATAAAAAAGTGCTCAGTTTATACATTCGTGTGACTGATTGATAGTTTATTGTTGCAAGTAAACAACAAAGGAGAAGGGAGGAACATGTGGATCTCACATTACCACAGAGTTATAGAGCTCTGTGCATATTACTGAAAGCCTGACGGAAAGCAAATGGAGTTGTTCGGTATTCTCAACAAATGGCTTCGCTTTTCAAAATATAAAGCAAGGTGAAAAGTATTTGCTTATCTGCTACATTTTTTGAAAGATATATAATGTATATAATGATTTAAATGAAATATTGTAGTACTTTCCCTCACAGCCCTTGTAGAGAAGCAAATGAGAGGTGTCGCGTTACCGTCTCCACGCCGAGGGACCGGACGGGACAGTGCTGCCCCCTACGTAACGGGTGCGGAAGTTCCCTTACTGGAAGGGTGCGAACGTCACGGAGGCTTGAAAATGAACTAGAATCGCAAATAAAGAATGCTTGCTAATTTTGATATCTGGACGCTAGTTTATTTCTATATCCACGCTCAATTTTCCCATTTTCTTTTCTTTTTTTCCTCACGTGAGTACAAATTGTAAGACTGCATATGAATCAAACGAATTATACTTGTCAATATTTAAGACACCAGTTTATTTTCCCACCTCAAGTCAACCTTTCCGAGCAGGGTTATTTTTTTTTATATATATTTTTTTTTTTCTTTCTGACGTGCGCACTGTTGGGAAAGGTGAGTGCGACTGAAAAGAATAAAGATGTAATACTTCCACTGTAGAATAGTTTAGAGGGAACCCATTTGGAATATGCGGTACAGCTTTGGTCTCCCCACCGCGCGAAGGATATTGCTAAATTAGAAGGTATGCAACGTAGGACAACAAAGATGATCTCTTCCTTGCGCAACAAACCTTACGACGAAGGGTTCTCATCAGTTAAACTGTACTCCCTTGAGAAACGTTGCCTCCGAGGAAATCTGATCGAATGTTTCAAAATACTCAATGGTTTTACGAATGTGGACAAATTCAAACTGTTTTGATCAATGACACGCTCCGAGCGAATAATAACGGCACAAAACATAGGTGTAAACAAATAAATTCAGACCACCATTTTTTCTTCACCAACGTTGTAGTGCGAGAATGGAATAAGCTTCCACCTTCAGTGATCCATCGCAGTACGATTAATTCATATGTAAATAAGCTCGACGACCACTTCCTTCAACTTGATATTCACTAAAGTTGAAATGCAAAGTCTTGGTGGCATTAAATTTAATATGATTCCACTTAAGTTTAAGGATAGACCATAGGACCATAGGGTCTGTGTGGTCTGAATATCTATGTAAAACAGATCTCTCCCTGAGTTTGCGTCTTCAAGTAGCCAGCGTGTTAGTACCTCGACCTAGCGTGACCTCGCCTGAAGACACACAGCTTTAAGTCCTCGGGCTGAGTGTGGGGGAGGGGGGAGGGGGTGACTATGACTGTTATGATACCCCCCCACCCCAACCCCACCCCACCCATCATAGTCCCCTACACCACCCCTCCCCTCCTCTCCCCTCCCAGCTACCACTGTTACCACCACCACCACCACCACTTCTGCTCCTCAGACCCACTACCCAGCTCCCTTCCCATCCCATAGCCCCCAACACCACCATTCCCCTTCCTTCCCTCCCCTCCCCTCCCAACCACCACTGTTCCACCACCACCA
>NC_066537.1:16915444-17040444 GCF_024679095.1 Eriocheir sinensis
ACGCCATCTTTCCACTGTGACATTGGTAACAAAAAAAAAACACAAAAAAAAACCGAACAAAACATACAAACAAAAACCACCAAATAAGTCAAAAAGAAAAAAAATCACCTGAAATTACCACACAAACTTCACACCAAATAAATTGTTCCCGCAGCAATCAAGACAGCCAGGTGTGTGGAGGTCCCAGGCGGCCCAGCTATCAGGTAAGTGTTTGTTAATAACGCTTAATGGTGCCAACAAACATAACGCCGTCAGCAGAGTGCCACTAGAAGAGCCAACACCGACGTGGCACGCTCTTGCATCAGTTACAGCACAGGAGGAGGTGTGTGGGTGGGGGCGTGAGAAGGGCCGCACACGTGAATGACGCAGGATTCTTTAAACGTAGTGTTACTATTTATTACTATTTATTTATGTGGCTAGTTTGGCTTTCAGATTATATGTTTCTGATACGGAGTTAGTTTGAAGGGTTAGATTTTCGGTTGTTTTGTTATAAACTCAGTCGTAAAAAAAGTTATATAAAAAAAATCCACAAAACTAACTAACCACGCCTTGAAAAACGGGTCATAAAAGACAAGTTAGCCCAATTATTGTTACTAAACACTAATACAAAGTTTAAACTATCAGGCGTCCTTCAATGGTTTGGGATCAACGCTTCAATTCGGTCTTGGCGTCTATAAATAGGATAGTTTTTAAGACTCTCACGAGCATCCCTTCACTTAGGATAATGAATTGTGCTCTAATATAATTTGCCCTCCTCTTCCCTCTCTTGTCTCTCTCTTCCTCGTACTTTCATAGGGTAATGAGGTAGTTTACTATTTTTTTTTATCCTCACAAGCGACGTAGAAAGGTGATTAAAGGCAAATACGATGAATGAAGATAATAAACTAATACCAGTTCTAGATAACGTAGAAATATATAGTTAATGATTGATAGCTAGGCTGCCTCCTGGAATCTGTTCTTTTAGGGTTTTCACACGCATGGCCTCAAATAAGACATGGTAAAATGTGCTCTAGTTTCCCCTCATGAACGATGCTGAAAGGCAAAAGCAAATACAACGAAAAAGAAAGAGCACTCATCCCAGAAGATGTAATTGCCCAACCTCTTCTATTTTCACCTGTAAATGTACCCTCATTCCTATTACCATTTTTTTTAGTTATCTCTGATCATCTACGTTAATTATAAGCTAAAGGCTCTATACGGCCTCTTTCCCAACGGTAACAAATGAAATAAAACATCTACGGAGCTGAATTCGGCTATATAAACGTTTAAGATTGAGAGGGTAGTTTCGAGTGGAGAGGCAATAGCTATGGAGGGGGAGAAGGGGGATGAGGAAGTGTTAGAACCCCCGATACCACCCTCCCCGGAGGATAATACGGAAATAAAACATACATTAAATCTACGGTGCTTACTTCGACGGAATGAAATATAGATAGCTCGTTTTGGTTCCGAATGGCAAGATGACAGTTATGGAGGAGGAAGGGAGAGGCGGAAGAGAATACACGTCCCTCTCAAAGGATAAAAAGGATGTATAACGTATTAATTAAGTACTAATAAATATGTAAAGGCTGAGGATCACAATTTTTGGTCAAAATATGAATGAAGGAGGGAAAGGCAGACGAGAATGCATTTGAACCCCCAATACATACCTACCCCGAAGGATGAAAAAGGAGCAAAACATAATAAATCTAAACAATAAATACATAAAACTGAATATAACAACGCTTCCTTCTAATGTCAAAATAACAAGCTATGGAGGAGGGAGGGAAGGCAGACGAGAATGCCTGTGAGCCCCCGACACCCACACCTCCCGAGGAATAGTCAAGGATGTGAAAATGATAGTGGAAGTGACGGGAGAGGTAAAGGAGAGTGACCCTTCCCGTGGAGTGGCTACTTACCCTTGCTGGCATGGTCGTGGTGGAGGTGGACGCCCCCATCACCACTGCCTCTTCTCCACACTGCCTCCACCCATCAACACTCACAACACTCCACACTCGACACTTGAGCCACCTTCACGCCCACCTCACTCACGCTCAACGGTGTTATGCTCTTTCTTATTATCTTCAGTTTTTTTTTCTATCTCGCCTCTCCTCTCACTCTCACACTCTTGGAGGTATTATTCTCAGGGCCACGGGAGAGCTCGAGCCATTTTCGCCTTGTTGTAACTTATCACGTCTTCCCCGCGCCGCCTCACACCCGTTTTCCGCTTCACTAAGGGTTAATGGTCGCCACACCCCGACAGGCTGGGAGGAGTAGATGGAAAGGAGTGAGAAACGTGAGAAAAAGCTGCCCTGAGCCCTTCCTTCCCCACAGCATCACCAATTCAGCGTCGTCTGCTCGCGCGCAAACGCACTCCTCGCACGTAAATCGGTAACCCTCTGTTGTAGAAATTTATCAACGGTATGTGGAGGGGCCCAGTCCCCCCGGAGAGTAGAGTGTGCTGCATATTAGTTTCAACGCTTAAACACTGTCAGTGGGGTATATATATGTATGACAAGAGTAGTTTTGTATAGTAATGTATCCAACTCAGAGTGCGATTGTATGTGCACGATCTTCATCGTTGCTCATCCCTAGTTCTTGATCGTCCCTACAACAGTTGGTTTTAGAGCTTGTGGAAAATAATAAAGAACATAACCTAGTTACGTAGTTTTCTTACGCATTCCTAAAAAAAAAAAAAAACAATAATGCTTGCATTTGTGTACGTAATGTTCGTCTGCTTGGCTCTAGCTTCATTTACCGCAAAATCTTATATATTTCAGATTACTCAATATCTAAGGATTTCGAAGATGCATGATACTTGATAAATTTATCTGATCGCATATTATGCAGAAGTACTACTTTTATATTAATATTTTCCGACATTACGTTATTACTTCCTTAAAACGGAAGCATTAGGCTTGATCTTTCTCTCCCAATGGCTAACTGATGAAATTTTTACGTCACCTATACCCATCTGTCATATTAGCCGAATAACTAAACGCACATACATAAACTATCGTGAGGTGTAGGGAGGAGATAACGAGCACTAGCCGCGGACGGCCGCCAAGTCGTTCCGGCAGCCGTGATCGAGGGTTCGGACGCCGGGGGTAAACAGTTGTCAGCTGACTCGAGGTGGAAACACACCCCTGAGACGCCGCCCGTAAGACCCGTGCTTGTGGCCAGCGAGAAGGGGCCACGGCAGTCCAGCGGGGTATGCAGTGCCGAGCACAGACCCAGACAGCCGAGCAACATGAGTGACCGTGACTACAGCCCCCTGAGCGCCGCATGTGTGCGGGCCCTCAGCGACAAACTGTATGACAAGCGGAAGGCAGCGGCCCTGGAGATCGAGAAGTGAGTAGTCTCGCGAAGGTAGGCGTGGCATGCCTGGCCTTGGGGGCTGGAGCTGTTGTAAGCCTGCCCTGAGCTGTAAGGGTTCTCTTCCCGTGGCCCTCACCTCGCCCTTTTAACGCATCACAATGTCGTGGTTAATCAAAGATCGCATTAGTGCTCAATGATATTCAAGACTGAACACAAGTACATTACTTATAGCACATCCTTCCAGCCCATATAGTCACACGTAGCTTTCCCAATGTGATATATCAACTTATGGGCTGGCGTGCCAGCAGTTTTTGGGCTTGCCCCACTTTTACCACCATATGTCCTTTTCATTCTATAGAGTATAGATAGGCCAACCAGGTGAGTAATTTTGTATACGTTGAGTGAGGCTACTTAAGGAACAGTGCTTTAGGTGAAAGATTTGCTGTTTAATTTACCATCTTTACAATGAGATAGTTTTAAATATATAGAGAAATGCTGTAAAATTTATGCATATAGTAATCAATTGCCACATGATTAAGAATTATTTAAAAACTAACATTTCTCCACCTAGAGCCAGTGGTTCTTAACCTGGGTTCGACCGAACCCTAGGGGTTCGGTGAGCCAGTATCAGGGGCTCGGCAAAAGCTCTCCGGAACACACTGCAATTTTGCAATTGAGTTTGAAGCCAGTTTTCTTTCAGTTTTGTATTAATTTAAAAGAGATTTATTTTTTGTATTGTCTAAATATACTCTAATTTTAGCCATTTTTTATTCATTTTAGTAAGATTTTTTTTCTTTATACTCGAGGGGTTTGCCTCCTGTATGGAGGTTTTTGTTTGGGTTTGATGCCTCTGAAAAGGTTAAAAACCACCGACCTAGACTAAACAGACCTGTCACCTTGAAATGATAGCAAAATAAAGACTGTGCACTGTTCTGTATATAGCAAATGTTCTTTTTATGCATGCCAAACAATGTCATAGAGATATTGGAAAAAAAATGCTGGTAAAGATTCGTTTTAGGTCTGTGCCAGTATCTCCTAATCTACTTTATGAAACTTCACTATCTCTTCATATATCTTTTCTACAAACCTTCAACAGTCATGGAAATGCTTTGAAAATCCAATTCAAGGACTTTTTTTTTTACCCTTGAAAATAAGCGATACGTTTATGAAAGTGCGTTGCCTCCTCTGGCGGCGGTCGTGGTGATGCTGCAGCCGCCGCAGCCGTAAAATGGCTCTCAGAGGGTTTAGGGTCGGGGAGCATATTTAAACTACTCCAACTGAACTTTACGACCTACTAACGGGGGGGGCTGCACCTCCCTCGACCCCCCCCCCTTCTAACCAGGGGGGCATAGGCCCCCCCAGGACCCCCCCCACATGTATATGTGACTTATTTCAGCGAAGAGGTATTTCTCGCAACACTGGCTGCAGCATCGCCGCGGCCGTTGCCAGAGGTGGGGACGCGCTTTCGTAAACATTATCCCCTATTTTTAAGAGTAAAAAAAAAATCCTTGAATTGGATTTTCAAAGCTTTTCCATGACTGTTGAAGGTTTGTAGAAAAGATATATGAAGAGATACTGATGTTTCATAAGGTAGGTAATGAGATACTGGCACGGACCTAAAACAAATCTTAACCAAAATGCCATAAGAGTTTGAAGCCATAAGTTTAAACAATGGGGAAACTATCAAACTAAGCTTGTATGCAGTGGCGGCACCAGGAAATTTTCATTGGGGGGGCTGGGATAAAATGTGGAGGGGCTTCACAATGTCATCAAAGTGAAGAAATAAAATATAGAGATGTGTAAGTACGTAGTTAACATGGCAGAAAAGAAGGATTCTATATGAAGTTAATACAATCTGAGGAAGAATAGTAGAAGTTAGAGCATGGCAAACAGCCCAAGAACTTTAAATCAAGATGTTACTTTAAAACTATGTGCCCGTTCTGGTGATTGGCAGCAAAGGTGTCTATAATAGCATCAATGTTCAGCTGTTTGGCCCTCCTAGAATTAATTGATATTACAGAAAGGTTGCTGGTGTGGATGTTGCCACTGCTGTTCCTCAAGTATGTCTTGAGGAGCTTCAGACATGAGAAGCTCCTCTCACAGGCGGCTGAGGTGACGGGGAGGGTCACTGCAATACAAACAAGTTTATGCAGATCCATGAGGGCATGGACACTCCCTGGCCCTTGTCTCTCTTCCTAGCTATGAGTCTTTTCAGTTGGTGGACCTCCACTGCAAGATCATCCTCTGCCACTCCATAATTGGCTGCCATTCCTGACAGCACTTCTTTGTCCAGAAATGAAGTATGTTTCGGGTTCAAGGCAGTAGCACCCATCAGAACATTGCAGGCATTAGATGAGAATTGCCTGGTCAGCTCATTGAGCATTCTATCTATGATGGCATAGAAGGTCTTTCTCCTGGCATCTGGTGGTGTAGCTCCATCTCTGACCTGTACTAGATGTTATGATGAATTCATCCAGGTGTCTGGGAGCAGATCGTTGTCTACCTGGACGCTGAGTCTAAGTGCATATCCCAACTGACTTGCACAAATCCTCAGCAGCCTCCTCTAACTCCTTCCAGGCAGCTTCAGTCCTCATTAGGCATCCTCATCAGGCAGCAATATTGGGGGGGCTTGGATCATTATTGGGGGGGGCTCCAGCCCCCCCTTGGCACCGCCACTGCTTGTATGTTGAATGATAAATTGATCTATTGTTGGTTTGTCTTTGTTACTGTAGTGAAGTAATGAACTCTGCTCTTCCCCCAGTCATGAATCTTTGTTGTTACAGGATGGTGAAGGACTTCATAATCAGCAGCAAGCCAGACCAGATAGCCAAGCTGATCAGAGTGTTGGAGGAGTTTGCTATGTCTCACAACCCCCACACCAGAAAGGGAGGCCTCATAGGGTTGGCAGCGGTTGCCATTGGTCTTGGCACAAAGGTAAAGCTGTAGTGGTCTTTTCTTTGCCCTAGGAAATCCTTTCACAAATCAATAGATTTCTGACTTGTGTAATGCAATGGATTTTCTTATATTTAGTGAGTTTCTGATAAATTTTGTATGCCAGTTCCTTGCCTTTGAAAAAAAAAAGGTTCACAAGTGGTATTATCCTTTGTTCTCTGTATGCTCTTTCAAATTAATGCTTTCCCTAATTAATAAATTTACCCCTCCACCAGAATATCGCACCATTCATACGTGAGCTGGTTAGTCCTATTCTGGCTTGCTTCACGGACAGCAACCCCAATGTACGGTACTATGCCACAGAATCCCTCTATAATGTGGTCAGGGTCTCCCGAGGCACCGTTCTGTCACAGTTCAATGACATTTTCACCATCCTTGTTCGGCTGGCCACGGATGCAGACCAGAACGTAAAAAATGGTTCTGAAATGCTTGACCGGATCATGAAGGTTAGTGTTGTGGGTGTTACGGCTTGATGGTATAGACAAACTAATCACAAAGCCAAAATTTCCTTGTTCGTGGCATTTCATTACTAATCTTTCATGCATTACTTCAATCTCTTTCAACCATCAATACCTTTACCATTACCTCCTAAGTATATTCATGCCATCTTGATCCTCCTACAGGACATCGTCACCGAGAGCAACTCCTTTGACATGATATCCTTTATCCCGGTCCTGCGCGAGAAACTCTATGCCAACAACCACTGGGCACAAACGCTGGTGGTCTCCTGGGTGTCTGTCCTCCACACTGTGCCTGAAGTGGACACGCTGTCCTTCCTCTCCGACATACTAGAGGGTCTCTTCTTCATCATGGAGGGTCCAAAGCCAGAGGTCAAAAAAATGTGAGTTGACAGATTATATTGCATTGCTAATTTACTGCCCTTATAAATATTAGTCTGCCATTGCACATGGTTTCCATTTAAACAATATTTACTGTATTTAATCTTTTGCAAGAGGAAGGAATTGGGAAGGGAGAGGTTACATTATTAAATGCAGGTCTGTAGAAAACATACTGTGATAATTTAGTTCAGTGCTGGAGTAGTAAGGTGTTGGAAGATTTTTAAGCGCAAAGAACTGCGCTCGATAGAACCATTCGGTTCTGAAGCATCCTCCGAATGCTTACAAGGATGTGGTCAGTCTCCTCCTAATGTTCAGTGGTGCAGCTCTGGTTTCTGATGCAAAGAACCTGCAATATTCAACTGCTTAAGTCTTGCAAAATTAGGAGTGATGTTCCTCCTGTTAGTATCAGAGCCATGTGGGTAGCCACTCAACTCATAGACAGCTCCTTCAATACCAGTAGTAATAGTTGTAGTAGCATTGTCTCCTGTATCAATGAGTCCTGAGGGGGGCACTAGCAGTGTCATCCTTAAGAGGCTCGCACTGCTCCAGATGTGGTTGTGGATCTCCAATCCAACATGAAAGCAGAAAGAGGTGCCAAAAGTCTGGGCCATCATTGAGCTGTTTTTCATAATAAAAGGGATTATTGACACCAAGGTGGCTAGGTTCATTACAAGCAATTACACTCGAACGCCTGGCATCACAACATGGATCAAACAACAGAAACCTGGAACCTCTTCACACACGTAGACAAGCACATAGACTTACACTTGTGTACAATATCACAAACACTCATTGACATTGATCCACATACATACTTACACAATGCAAACAGTCAATGTACTCTTAACACACACAACCAAAAATACCAAACATATCACACTAACACTAACGCATGCAAGCACTCATACTTTCCATGCACCATACGTGAGTGGAACAACCTCCCCCAACAGACTTCAGATTACGGTACAATAGATTCATTCAGAAAACAAGTACACGCTCACTTGTCACCACAACACACCAACAATAACACTTGATTCACTGTCCTCCCCTGCACACTCTGCTCCCCCATCCCCCCAACAGCCAATACAAATATGCATGTTATGCACCTGATAGGTGCCCTGCACATTATAATCAAGATCAAGAAGGTCAAAGTTTTACAAGGATGAGTGCCTCTGCATGTGAACTGGGAGCCGAGTGAAAGTTGTGGTGTTGGGTGTGGGCATTACAGGTGTGTGATGTCATTATGGTTATCAAGTACCTTGATGGATGGTTGTATGAGAATTTTTTTTATCTAGAATAGGGATGCAGGTGTAAGGTTAAAAATGGAGCAGTCCTAGTTGTTAGGCCTATTTGCAGGGATTGTTTTGATGGCAGAAACACAGATCATGCTGCAGATTAGGAATTAATCTGACTGTGCTGGGAAGGGTGATGTTATTTGTAAAGTCAAAAGAGCATACTATTTATTTGCAATGGCAGGATTTTGTGTAATAATTAGCACTCCTAGCTGTGACTTTGTGGGCCTGGGTTAAATTCCATCCCTGTGCAGTCTGTAAATAGCTCATCCAGTTGTTTATATTACCCTTTGGTTTATTTGTTAGGTAGGTGCCTGTGGAAGATAGTGTGGTAACCCAGGTGTCACATTAGCCATGTCTCCCAAACTCACTGTCTCACAAACTCACTAATGCTTGTCATTATATGAAACAGGTGTGAGGCAGTTGTTGGAGAGTTTCTTGCAAGCATAAAGAAAGCACCTGAAAAGGTTAAGTTTGCTGACATGATTAACATCGTTATCACCCATGCACAGTCAAATGATCCAGTGGTGCAGGTATGTGCTCAACTTCATAGCTGTTAAAAAGATGAAAATGTTTTCTCTGAGAATGCATATAGTTTTGAATATATGAAGTTTTTAAGTCTTATTGTCCTGAAGCTTTGTTTCTTTACCTTCAGATGATCTCACTTACTTGGATTCATGAGTTTGTGAGGCTGTCGGGGCGTGTTATGCTGCCCCATCTGGCGGGCATCCTGACGGCCATCCTGCCTTGCCTGGCCCTGGATGACCCCACCTATGCCAGTAAGTTCAGTCATGTACCTCCCCCACTCTGCTTGTGTTCACCCTCCTACAGTAGTTGCTGTGCCTGTGTTCTCTTGAGCTTCATTTGGCATTTGTACTGCTAAAGAATTCAATCTATTCTGCTTTCAGACATTAAATTCTTGCAATGTTGCTTTTAAGTCTGTTCTTATACTAAGTTCCCTTCCATCCTCCTCACTTGGAAATATTAAGGTAGCATACTATTGTGCTTCTAGTGCATCGACCATAGCTTTGCCTCTATCCACGTCCAGTACCTACCCTTGCCCATCTCCCTGTATAGTTAAGAACCTTACCCTGGCAATTACCCACCAAACAGGGGAACAACAGGAAAGTAACCCAGACAATGATGCTGCAGCAGCTGAAAATAAAATCAAGCAGGCAAAGCTAAGTATGACACACCAGAGTTTATTAAATGCGAGTAAATTGTTACAGAACGTGTCAATAGAGGGTAAGTAGTTGGGTTTTAGATCTAAAATACTTATAAATATTCTTTACATTAATAGGATCCTTCGCTTCATTCTCTGCTTCCTCACCCAGAGACCCGGGGCCTGGCCAAGGAGGTGAACATCAACCTCATGCGACTCATTACTGTAGAGGACGACAGGGACACCCCTGATGGAGCAGCTGGTGATGACCAGTACCTCCCACAGGTGCCTCACACTCCACAGATGTCCATTGTTCCTGGCACCTCTGCCTCCAGCCCTCTGACTGCTTCCTCAGGTGGGAGTTTGATGGGTGGGGTAGTCCATCCACTAAAGCTGGATCTCAAGCTTCTCGCAGATTATTTCGGAATGCTGCTAATTAACTGTTGGTGGGCGGGGTGTTTAACCTCTCTGCTGCCAAACGCACTCGTGTAGGTTTAGGAAATATTCAGATTTCCTTACATGCATCACCTAGAACACTAGATAAGCAAATTGTGTGCATCACTGGATTAAGCATAGATTGTCTAGGTATATACTATAGCTTGATTTTCTAAATTATAGGGTAAGAAAATATAGATTGAGGAAAGTAACGTTTAATTTGAATAAATCCCTTTTTACTTGTGAATATTTACAGCAATCATGGAGTCCATTTTAGAACGGTTTGTTCTCCCACATATAATCCTCTATTGCAGTGGTACTTCCAGATTTATTACTGATTTATTAGAATGCAATATAAGAAGAAAAAAAATTCTTTAAATATTCTTATGTTGACTCCAAATTTTTTTTCTTTTTTTTTACCCTATCGAGGTTTTAAAATATTATTTGAAGATGCACAGTCCCTTTTTAATCTAGTGATTTAAACGGAAGTTTTCTATCTCCTGTAACAGATTAATCTAGTGATTTAACCACAAGTTTTCTATCTCCTGTAACAGATCAGCTTAGTAAATAAGTTTGATTAATTTATGAAGTGCTGGGTGTCTGACTTCAGACTGATGCCCATTTGGTAGAGTTCTTGCGTACCCGGTTAGGGATAGAGCCACTGCAGGCGGGGATCCAGCCTAAGTAAATGGATTATAGGAAAGGTTATAATCTTTGTTTGTATGCGTAACATGATTACTGTGATATTGAACAGTGTGGTTACCAAATTTCTAAAAGTTTGATATTTCAAACTCTTCCTTTTGTGCTACTTGTAATACATGAATGATATGTTATTTGTTGTCTTATTTTAGGATGGTTGGTGATGTAACTATAGACTTGTGTATGTAAATAGTATAGCATCTTAAATATCTGTGCATTGCAGCCATTAATGTGTCTACTGGCTTGTGCATGTAGCCAATGTTCTTCCCACAGAGCCACCCGAGGATGTTCATGAGGGAGAGCTAAAGCTGGGCTCTGTGATGGAGGTGCTGCACATACAGCTGCGCAACACTCCTGTGCCCTGCAAGACTGCTGTGTTGCGATGGATCTACCACCTTCACAACAAAATCCCAAACAAGGTAATGGCCTGCAGTTTGGTTTGTTCATCTTGTCCATTTTATTCACACCTTTTTTGTCATCTCTACTTTATTATAATAGATTTAACCTGATCTATTTTCTTGGATAATAGCTTTATACAAGTCTGACCTGTGGCCAACTTGCTTAAGCATGTTAATTTTAATTACATGATTGATATTAGACCCCTTAATAGGTATACCTGGTGAATCTATTTCATTACAGTTTCCTGGTATTTTAAGATCAACTGCTTTGTGCAGTGGTAGTTCCTTAACTGTTGAGGTTGTCATGCTGCTGTTACTCTGCAAGACTAAAGTGCATGAGTGAGTAAATGAGCTGCATCTCAAGGGCTCCCACAAGCATTGCTTGGTGACAGTGTCCAACCACACCTTCGAGGTACCCACATTAAGACTGCAATCATTTTACAATTCTCTACTCTGTTTTCATATTCTATTTTGATGTGTGGTAGAGCTGAAGGGGAGAGCTTGAAACTATTACATAGCACTGTGTACAAAAACAGTCCCACATTGCCCAGCTGAGGGCACTTTAAGCATGTACTTGGTGAGGCACTTAGAAGTCATGGCAAATATAAAAGATTCATACGAACCTATAATAATGACTCGGCACGGAGAATGCTCTGAATCATCTGTAAACAGTGTTGGCCCAGTGGGTGAGAAAATAGGCTGTAATAGTGGTGAGTGAGGGGAGATCTATGACAACTCCACTGATTTTTTTTTCACAAAATATTCTGTGCCAAATCATTCATACATTCTCTATGCTGGGGGATCTTAATGGCAGGAAAATGTAATTCTTTTTAGCCTTTATCTATTGTTTTCTCATTGTTTCAGATGTTCCGTTACCTGGAGGAACTCTTCCCTGTCTTGCTCCGAACCCTGTCAGACCCTTCAGACGAAGTGGTGCTGTTGGTTATTGAGGTGTTGGCCCAGATCGCATCTACAACCAACCACAGCCCTGTGGCAGGCCCTGTGGCAGAGCCTATCACCAGCGCCTCCACATCCCCGGGAGTCTCCTCCGCCTCCTCTGCCCCACAAGGTTAGTTGGCTTGGTAAACGAACCTTTCATCCTTAACCCTTTCATTGCGTGTGGTGAGGGAGGCGACGATCCCCTCGGGCGCACTCGGGCAGCCCAATGGGGGAGGGGGGGGGTTCTCTTTCAACCGCTGTATCTCAAAAACTATTAATCACAGCTGAAATACAAAAACACTATTGGAAAGAGGAGGCCCAGATCTATAAGATTCGGTTATGTATGCGTCTTGTTTCACTGCACTCGCTATCACTTGAAGGTTCAGACATCCAAGCAGGCAAGCAACACTCTCCTGCAAATGTACAGACACGTTCAGGGGTGTTGTCTGCGAACACTTCATTTCTGTGTGTGCGCACGACAGCCAGTCATATTGAGGCAACTGAGTACATATGATGCTTGATGGGATGCTGGCAGCGTAGTATTGCCAACTGCAAAATTTAGGGGAAAGGGAGGGTTTGTGTAGACCAAATATTTGCACTCAAAATGATAGTTAAAAAATACCTTGAGAAGGATAGGAAGCTGTTTGCTGCATTCATGGACTTGGAGAAGGCATATGATCAGGTTGACAGGAAAGGGTTGTGGGATGTTCTAAGGATATATGGTGTGGGAGGGAGTTTGCTGGAGGGAATCTGATCCTTCTATAAGGATGCGAGTGCCTCTGTACGCATGAAGGGTGAGTTGAGTTTGAGTTTTGGTGTTGGTGTGGGTGTGAGACAGGGGTGTGTGATGTCACCATGGCTTTTTAATGTGTACATGGATGGTTGCATGAGAGAAATGAAAGCCAGAGTGGGGGAGCTTGGTCCAAGGGTGAAAGTGAGAGGTACAGAGGAGTCATTGGTTGCTGGCCTGTTTGCAGATGATCGCGTTGTTGGCAGAGAAGGAGGGGACGCTGCAGAGGATAGTGGATGAGTTTGACAGGGTGTGTAAGAGGAGAAAGCTGAGAGTGACTGCTGGAAAGAGTAAGGTTATGGTATTTGAGAGGGCGAGAGAACAGGTCATTGATTTTGCAAAGCCATACAGAGTTAGAGCAGAGAGTACAATGAAGTGTAGGATAAGGTTATGGGAGAAGAGAATGGAGGAGGTGACAGAGTTTAAATACTTAGGGACTGTTTTATGTAAGCATGGCAGTATGGAAGGTGAGGTGAGGGAAAGAGCAATGAAGGGCAGACAGGTGGTGGGTGCATTGGAGAGAGTTATGAAAGGAAGAAGTGTGAGCATGGAGGTAAAGAGGGGAATAAGGAATAGTATTATCCCGCCAACTCTTGTCATATGCATCAGAGACGTGGACATGGAATGCAGCACAGCAATCAAGAATACATGCAATGGAAAGGAGTTATATAAGAGGTGCATGTGGTGTGTCAGGATGGGATGGAGAAAGTAATGAAAGCGTGTATAAGCAGTTTGGTATGGGTGTGACAGTGAAATGAGTGGAGTGTTGAGTGGTGGAGTGGGTGAAGCGTGGTGCACCGAGATAGTTTGGACACGTGATGAGAATGGGGGAGAATGAATTCATGAAGAGTATGAAGGAAGGATTGAGGGAGGGGGTGTCGGGAAGACCACCTGTGAAGTGGATCAATAGGGTGAGTGAGTATTGGAGCGAGAGAGTTAGAGGTAGCAGGATTGAATGTGCTGAGAGGGAGTGCCAGAACAGGGGGAGATACACTTCTGCCGCTGCCACCCCCTGGAGGGAAGTTCCTGTGAGGGAGCAAGGCATCGAAGATATAAATAGATAGATAGATAGCAAAATTTACAAGTCCACTATTTGGTAGAAAAAATCAGTCGGGTGATAAGTGAAGCTATGCAAAAATTCTGCTATACTGGACAAGAACATCCGCCAATTACTTCGTTGTTTTTCTGCACTAGGCTGATCTAATTTTCCACCAAATTTAGTGGAAAATCCACTGAATTGGCAATTCAATGGGATGAGAAGAGGCTCTTAACCCTTTCCATCCATGATGCAGACATCGGCGTCACAGTATGGAAAGGGTCAAGAGGAAATGGAAGAGGATTAATCCTCTTCTAAACCTCTCAATCCTCCTTTATTCCTCTTAATCCTCTTCCATTTCCTCTTAAGAGGTTTAGAAGAAGAGTAACGGTGACGCTGTCGGATGCCCGTCGGACGCCGACATCGGCGTCGCCGGAGTGAAGTGGGTTAAAATATTGTTGGAACACACTCATACGCGGCCAATTTAAGTGCGATTGGAGGTTGCTGCGAGCGTTTAAGCACCACCAGCAAATTTTGCTGCCGCTTGCTGCAAGGGTTTAGGGATGAAATGGCTGATCCTAACATGCGCCATTAACTGGTCATTTTTACACTGTTTTTCAATGTTTTTCTTGTACTCTTTGAAAACCCACATCATTATATTGAAACATGCTATCAACTATATGAAGTTGAGTTTGAGGAGGAAAGTTTTCGTGAATTTACTAAATTTTTCTACCTTCTGCCACTGCAGGTGGTGACGAGACTAAGACTAATGTGAACGAGTACTTCACTAGATTCCTGCAGAACCTCCTTCACCTCTTCACTACAGAGAGGAATCTGTTGGAAGATAGGGGACCACTGATCATCAGGTAAGTGCAAATTTTTTGGTCATTACTTTGATCCAAAGATTTTCCTCTGGAAGAGAAATGATTATCTGAGCATTGGGAGATGAATGCAAAGTATCTGGTGTTCACATGACCCCTCTATTGTGAGGGTTTGCCCCTAAAACCAGAGTTTTTACTGTAAATAATTTCCATCACCTTATAAAAGTTTGAGGACATTGATTAACAAAAGGACACTGAATTGCAGAACACACGTGGGTGCACTACCTGACAGGTGTTATGAGGGAGAGATACCCTCATTATCTGGGGTAACCTCTTAAGGCGGGCGATTACAGGGTATTTTTCAACGAATATATTTAAAATCGGACGAGTACATGTTTTTCGCTCATAATGGCCGGGAAAGCCAGGTGGTGAGGATTGTTTTTGTAAAATTTAAACTCCTCCCACCCCCTACAGGCCATTTTTAAATGTCCCGCGCTCTTGTGTCATAACCGGACATACGCGTCAACATATGCTGTATCATTCCATGCTTGTATATAGTAAAAATTGCTTTAGAATATTTTTTTTCTGCATAAATTTTGTCGTGTCATTCTCTCTGTTCCGAGTGGCGGCCGGTGAGGCACGGGAGGAAGAGGCACCAGTGCCCAGCGAGAGACAGACGTGGAGAGTGTGTCGTAGTTTTCTCTCCACTCCAGCCAGAAAAACATCCTTACAAATGATGTACAAGCGCAAGGCAACTAGAAATTTGTCAACATCCAGAAGGCTTATGGAGTGGCCAAGACTCCAAAAACAAGCAAGAGAGTAGCGTAGAAGCGAGGTATTTAGAGGTAGAAACGAGTGGGTGTTGGCATTCCAGCTACGCGCCCGGCTTGCGTCGGGCCACCGAAGGCCACCACCCATCACCACATCTGTGTTTCGAGACTCCCTACATAACCTTGTACTTCATCATGCCTTTTTCCACTACCACCTGCTTCGTCACCACTTACTCCACCACCAACTGCAGAATCCGCTGCATTGCCTCGTGAGACATCACTGCAGCTCCGATAACAGATTATTCACAGATATGTGAAGCGTGAGCCCGATTACAAGCAAAACTTTCATCACCGTGTCGCTTTCTTAGTTACAAACGCTATTCGCGAGAGACAGAATTGCCCAGTACGGTCGTGCAGGAACACCTTGACCTTCTGACACCCTCCCCTTTGATTAAAAGTTTATATAAAGTGGGACCAGATGCCTTATCATTCTCCAGTAAGTCAAGGTATACATAACCATGTCTGAAAATTTCATTCCAATTAAATAAATACAAATGGCAAGACAAGGATAAAATGGAGGAAAGTCTTTAGGAGCCAATATCTCGAAAAGTAGATTTTTACACTTCAAAAAATTTCACCAAAACGGTAAAAAGTCTGACCGACTTTTGTTATGTATCGGTTAAAACTACAGCTAAAGGACAATTTTTGCCCGCTATAAAATTTCAAAGATGTCAAAAGAAAACGGGACACAGTGGAGAATATTATAAGTGACAAAAAATTGTGGTATAATTTTTTTTCAAAGACGAAACAAAAAATCTAATTTTCTAACTGGGAAATGTAGATAGGTAAACAAAGTTTCTATGGTATTTTTTTCAAAGCAATTAACTGAAAAATAGTCTGTGAAACAAAAGAAAAATGTGCTTTGTTTGAGTCTCCTAAACTATACCCAAATTTAATGAAGTTCACAGAATATCATACCTATACACCTACAAACAACATATAAAATTTCCAAGCTATTGGACGTACCATATGCGCAGGAGAACCCCCCTGTAGTCGCACGCCTTAAACAGTTTGGCTCCAATTGGCTGGTGGTGACCCCAAGACTGGCAACTTTTCTCCTGCAGGACCAGTTGTGGGTTTACCCCCCATTTTGTGATCTCGCCATTTCAGGTCCTCTTGTCTCGGTCCCACTATGTCTGCCTTCAGCCTTCTGAACTCATTCAATCTTTAGTACTTGAAGATTTTTCCCAGAGCCCACACACACAGCTCTACCAAGGTTCACCCATGCATGATTCTGCTGGCATGTGCCATGTCTACACCCCCCATGCCACCCCCAAAACAGGGGCTAGGTGACCCTACCCCCTTGAGGATGCAGTGGTCCCAAAGGCTTTGCCATTCACCCATCATAGGTAGCAGGCTCACCTGATCCTGATGCATTGACCTGATCCATGGTCAGGCCCCAGCAAAGTTCGGTTAGGGTCAGGGCTGGAGCATCGATCCTAGTTTAGTCCTTTTGTATTGGGTGCAATTTAAACTTTACAGGGAGGGGTTGCAATCCCCACCCCAACCACTCTAGATCAGCCATTGGACCAACTGCTAGCCATGGGTGATGACACAGACTTCCCGAAAGAATAGAATGCCCCAGCCACCCAAATAGTCTATTCAACTCTTCTGTATATCATAGAATGAACATTTCCTGTGCTGCACACCATATGCTCATGGTTACTGCACTGCATAACCATGTACAGTATAATCTAGCAAGTAATATTTAATGTCACTCACAAACTTCATGAATGAAAAAATTTGACATTGATCTACATTCATAGTCTTGGTTGCATTTATTGTTGGTTGCAGATTGGAAAAATGGGCGAAAGTCCTTTGGTGGTGGTACCAGTAATCCCGTAATGCATGTACGAGTACTCCCTCTATACGTCTACCCTTGGCTGTGGCCAAGCACAAGTCTGACTACTACTTTAATCAAGATGGCAGCAAACATGCTATCAATGATTCACTCAGATGATCCCTTCCAGCAAAAAATTATCTTATAAGAAATAATCAAAAGTGTAATTGTAGAATTTTGCATATGATTTACCTTACCATTATTGTTGAAAGCTTTTATGGGGAAATTATGAAAAGATCCTTTTCATAATTTTTCACTGGACACTTGCAAGAAAGCACAATGAACTTTCAAATACTTTCATTGTTGAGAGGTGGAAGTAAAAATGTGTAGTAAATGGATTTGCTTAAAGTTGCCCTTTAGTTATGGTAAACACAAGAATTTCATCTTTGAAATCCTCAAAATAGCCCACTGTACCATTGATCTTCCCACAGGCAGCTTTGTGTAATGCTGAGTGCAGAGGACATCTACCGTACCCTTGCAGAGCTCCTGCAGGATGGGGATGATCTCATTTTTGCCTCTAAAATGGTTCAGACACTCTCCTCCATCCTGCTCACCTCAAAGGAACTCTTTTTGCTGAGGAGGCAGCTCAAGGATCTCTCATCTCCTGTAAGTCTCCAGCTTTACTCTTCCATGCTTCCTTTTTTTCATATTTTTTTCATTTTCATCTTGAATGCTTGAGTCTCTTATGTCTATTGCTCCAGTACCTTTCAAAAAGGGGAAGGCTATCATTCCAGCACATTTTAAAAAGGGGGAAGTAACAGTCTTTATTTCCATACAGTTTGTGGTAAGTTTTGAATGCTGAATTTTCTGTCTTTTATGCTCTTGCCTCAATTCCCCAGGAGAGTTGTGAGCTGTTTGTGAAACTGTACCGGTCGTGGAGCCACAACCCAGTGGCCACCCTCACGCTGTGCCTCCTCACACAGAACTACACCCACGCTGCCACACTGGTCCATGTCTTGTATCCTTTGGAGTGCAGGACTTGATAGTTTTTAGTTTCCAGATTTTCATGGGGGGCCTTCGTGGTGCTGTGGTTAGCACACTCGGCTCACAACCGAGAGAGCCCGGGTTCGATTCCCGGGCGGAGTGGAAAAATTTGGGCGGCTTTTCCGATACCCTACGCCCCTGTCCACCCAGCAGTGAATAGGTACCAGGTATTAATCGGGGGTTGTGTCCTGTCTCCTGGGATCTGTTCCCTTCTATAATTTCTTCCCCCTCCTGTCTCTCTCCGGCATATGACCACAGATGTTGTGCCGACTAAACCAAACTTTACAAACTTTTTCCAGATTTTCATATCCCTTTTGATTTATATTTACCAGTTTAGTCTTCATGCTGTACAGGTTTTTATTACCTACAACAAACCTTTGTAATTACAGAGAAACCATTAAAACTTGCAGCCTCATTCCTTAACCATTGCTCAGCGGTGACATTGAGGTGACGGCAGACTTCCTGGTTGAGGTGGACAAGTTGGTGCAGCTTTTGGAATCTCCAATCTTTACTTGTAAGTATGCCCACATAATGACCTTGGCTGCTTGTCCTGGTGTCTTCATGTCAAGTACATATTTTGGTTTTATTTAAAGGGTTTGATTTATGTGTATAACTTTTGACCTTAAGAGTTAATTTTAACTTTACCAGCATATTATTCTGTTGTTCCTCAGACCTTCGCCTCCAGCTGCTTGACCCCAAGAGGCACTCTGCTTTGGTTGAGGCACTCTATGGCCTACTCATGTTGTTGCCCCAGACAAAGGCCTTCACCTTGCTACATGATCGGCTCAACTGTTTACCGCCAGCCCACCTGCTTCAGTACGTCACTTTACCCTTGCATTCCTTCTCTCAATATACTTCACTCAGGTTTTAGGGAAGGTTCTTTTCATTGTGGCCGCAGAGAAGTTCACCCTGAAATGACTGATTTATACACTGGCACATAAGGCAGCTATCATTTTAGATACCTAATTGTAAGTACATTTATTTTATATATTTAATCTTTCTCCTTCCCCTTCCGCAACCCAGAGACACTTGTTCAAGGGAACTGCCACGTGACCTCTCCAGAAACATAGACTTTGAGGAGCTGTTGGCTTATTTCAACAATATCCAGGAGAAGCACCGTGCCTACAAACACCAGAAGATAAAGCAGCAGCTCCAGTCCAACGTGGATCCAGTCACCCACCCGTAAGACCCGTCCACTCTGCAACACCAAGCCACACTTTGAATACACAGTTAAATCCTCTTAGGCTACCCATAACCCACCACTCTTCCTGCTGCACTTAAAACATTCACTGTTACTTTGCCACGTTTCCTCTTAACTGTCTGTCACACAAGGCTCAAGGATTTCTCATTCAATTGCCATTATTTTATTCATCCATTCATTCATCCTACACAAATGCATGGATTCTAACAACACCACAGAGACATTTATCCTTTTAGCCTGATAAGAAAGGCGATTGATTTTAATGTTAATGGAATAAGGGTGTCTTAACTATTTTTGAAATGTACAGATTTTTAAAAAAATGTCAGTTTGGGTATAAAAAGTGTTGGTACAACACATCCTTTTAGCATCATCAATAGATGGTTTCAAGCCTTTGGTGTAGAAAGTGACCCAAAGTGGATCGCACATGATCTAAAGGTTGGTGTATGGCAATTGAGATCTGGCAGTTTGCCTTGCAGTTCATTCATTAATACTCCGCTCCACCAAACAGCCCAAATCTCCCATATTGGCCCTAGTGATTTCTTTGTATCAGTTGTGAACCATGACAGGTGTTTTTGGAAGCTGTAGTGGATGGGGGGATCACCAGTCCCCTGGTGCACTACTTCATTAAAACTGGCAAACTGGAGCAGGTCTCCTAGTATGGCGAAGGCTTTTGTTGGGGCAGCTCGGTTGTCATTGCTGTTTTGAATGCATTTTTTAATTAATCTTATTCTCTCAAAGAAGTATGGCAACTAATAGCCACTTCTGTCAGTCTTTCATGTACAATACTATTAAGTTGGTCATGGATCTAAATGATGTTATTGAAGGATTAAGTTGATACTTTGACCTCATTTCATGTCTTCTGGCCATGAAATTTCATTTGGCTTGGGAAGCTTTGGTCATAGTAGAAACAAGTCTCACAGTGAAATACCAATGATAGTAGGGATGGTGGTAGTGATAGCGTTAAATGGTATATATTGGTGGTGCTAAAGCTACCACCACTACCTTCCCTCTGCCACTTTGTATTAGATTACCATATGCAACAGGCTTCTATGAGCTTTTGTAAAGCAAGATTTTTGTACTTACTGGCTCATTAATGTGTAGATATCAATTTTTTTATGGCAAAACCAGAAATGATCCGTCTATGCACTCCTGCTTTTCGCTGTGGGTGTGGTAATCATTAGGCTTAGTGATCAAATATTACTGATTATGGTTTGAAGCCACTTTGACCTGGTACTCTTGATTGGTTTGCTCTTCTGCTGGCTGCCTGAAGGACAAATTATGGTCATGCGTGTAGTCTCAAATGTATTATTGCACGAGTGGTTTTATAGTTGAATGAAAATAGGTCTCCGGTAACTTTGAAGGTAGTGTTAATTCCTGATATGAAGATAAGTATTGAAAATATATAACTGAAATTTATTTTAGTATGACATTTGTAAATGTAAGCGACTTTGCTGGACAAGGAAACCGTTGCAACAAGAACTTGATGGGGGAAGAATCTGAGTATTTTTGCTTATGTAGAATTGGAAAATCTGTTAGCCAAGTAATGATATTAAATTGGCAGAATCTGATGTTATTTCTTGTAGAGTTTGAGTTTTATGATGTGGAGGGTGATGGTATGGATCTAGTTAGCAGAATTTGTTACTTTGTGTAAAGTTAGTTTATACTCTGATTTGCAAGGTAATTTTGTGAAGAAAACTTGCATTACATGTCAGGCTTTCCAGGCTTCTAGGCACACCACCCTGTGCTGTGCCAATACAAGCATCTTTGAGTAATTGTATAGTCACTATGGCTCTTTCCTTTCCCTCTTATGGTATTCACCTTAATAAAGTAGTAAGCTAAATATCATGACAAAGGAGATCAGGGTAAAGTAACTACAATTAACTACAGGTGCATGTGTGTATACTTATAGAAAAATGGCCAATGATGGCAGAGATTGTGTTCATCTGGCACCACTTGCTGAAACATTCCTTGACAGTTTTCTCCTTTTGTCCTCTAGCGTAACCTTCCCTAATTTGCTTTGATCCATTTTATGAAGGTTATTCTTAATATTCTTTGTCTTTTAGTCTTATATTTTTTTATTCATAGCTATTTATTCATGTGTCTTCAGAGTGAGCTTCAAGCCCTTGTTCTTCTCTACCTCAAGGAACCTATTAATGGAAGTAAATTGTTTTGAATTGTATTTCTTTTACTATAAGTTGTTATAATTAAATCCAAAGATGCCCTAATTGTTAGCATAGTATATAAGCTATTTATGATGCATGAAAGATTTCAAAGTGTAATGTCTCAAGAATTTCTTGATTCAAGAATGTACAATTATATACTCTAAGGAAAAACTGGAAGGTAAATCTTAATGCATTGATGAATTGTAAATGCTCTGGAGACTATAGATACATGAATTTGGTTGATCTGTTTAATGTGGCTGACACATGTAATTGTCAGTATTTTGCTAGAATTTTTCCTTTAGGGCATTAGGTTTGACCTTGTTAACTAGGCAGGTGACGTTTTGTGATAGCCAAGCAGGTAATTTTTGAAGCCACGGTCAAGTACTCCTGCCAACTGCCTCTGTGTGACTGTTGTTGATGTGCCTCCAGCCTTAGTTTTTTTTCCAGTATTTACATTCTTTTCTGTATGAAGAAGTGAGACTTTTATATATTTACCTAATGCACCCTAGAATAAAGAAACTTCATTTTTAATCTTTCATCATGTCAATCCCTCCAGTTCTGGAACCATTTTCGTTGCCATCCTTTGTATTTTCTAGTTTTTTTGTGTTATGTGGAGACCACACCGCCTCTGCATATTCCAATTTTGGCCTAATCATAGTGGTTATTAACTTTTTCATCATATCCTTGTTCATGTAGTGGAATGCTAATCCTTTATTTCTCACCATATTATACGTATCACCGAATATCCGATTAACATGACTCTTGTATTGTTACTCCCAGATCTCTCTCTTCGAGAACTTTCTTTAATATTTCTCTATCTCCCATTTTATATGTCCATTTTTTTTTTCGTTGTGTGTGTGTGTGTGTGTGTGTGTGTGTGCAGTACTAATACTAATACTAATAATATACGGTTTATTTAGGGATGAGCAGCTCGTGAGCTGAAAATATACATATATATGGAGATCATTAAAATTACAAACTGTGTGTGTGTGTGTGTGTGTGTCGCTAAGGGAGATAAACGAAAGGAAATCCTGTAGTCCTGCGACGCACGCAAGCACTCACACGAGACCCGAGCCACGAAGCGGATCATCGCCACCTCGCTCCTGCTCAGCCGTCGTCCTGGTGGCCCTTGAAACTGCCCCGGTAACACATCGACGCCAAATATAATATAGGTGAATACTGGTGATTACAGTAAGGCGTGTCAGCTGCCCGGCCCCTTGCGCAGTGCTGGGGTGCAAAGTCAGGATCCACGGCATCAGGAGGAGCTAGCTTCTGTGACTCAAGAAGGGAGCGGCACATCCGCCCGGCTTCTTTCTCCGCCAAGCCTTCACGTCGGCCAATTATCTTCAAATCACGCCCCACCCGCCCTCAATCCAAAGCCTTACAATCATGGAGGCACAATCTTGCAACAACCATGGTGCTGATACCCAAGCCCAGCAGTCCCTGATGTTGTGGTTGACGGTGGCGGTGGCAGGGGTGGGGGCGGTGCTCATGCTGGTGCTGGTGGCGATGCTGATGAGGATGAAGAGGCTGGTGAAACAGGTGAAGGGAGGAATACTCAACGAAGAAGGTTAGTATTTCTCTCTTTTCTTTATTTTTACATCTTACATATTGCAAATGAGTACATTCTCTCTCTCTCTCTCTCTCTCTCTCTCTCTCTCTCTCTCTCTCTCTTGTCCTTCTTCACCCTGACAAATCCTGTGCGACATTACATAATCGGGAATACACTCGCCTCAGTATACCCGTGTTTCTTTCCTTCCCCTTTTCCACTTTGTCGAAAATGTCCCAGTAATAATAATAATAATAATAATAATAATAATAATAATAATAATAAAGAAACGATGAAATAACGTCAAGATAAATTATTCGTATCGTTGCTCCTTGAAGCTATTATTATTATTATTATTATTATTATTATTATTATTATTATCATTATTATCATCATTATTATCATCATTATTATCATCATTATCATTATCATTATTATTATTATTATTATTATTATTATTATTATTAGCTGCTACTACCATTTTCAGTACTACTACTACTACTACTACTACTACTATTAAAGTGGTTTAAGAATGAAAGAATAAGATGAACAACGACGGTACATATTCGTGTATGAAGAGGCAGGGTCAAAGAAAAAACGGGGTCGAGTCAGGCGCAGGTTTCTGTGAATGGGGCGGAGCTAGCGTGACGTCAGCGAGTGCCCGCAATGTGGTGCATATAAAAATATGCCCGAAAAGAGGAACGTTTTCCTTATTTTTTCTTTGGTGTGGGAAACTTTATTCTTTTACGAACGCATGAAAGAGAGAGAGAGAGAGAGAGAGAGAGAGAGAGAGAGAGAGAGAGAGAGAATATTATAGTTTAGCGTTTCCCCTCTCGTAAAAGAAAATACACAACCCGAAGAACTATGGAATAGAATAATATAATAATAAATAGTAAACAAGAAAATATGAAAAACAAGAAGAATCATGAATTTATAAAATAGGTATGAAACTAACATTTTCATTTATTTCATAATTTATTTACTATTTATTACTTTATTTATTAATATCATTATTCTGCCATTATTTAACCTTTTTTCATTCATTTTAAAATATTTGAAGGAGGGCAAAACAAAAACAATTAAGTCACATTTATACATTTTATTACACATAATATCATACATGTTACCACCCATATTATCACACACGGTATTTACTCGCCCACAATAATATTCTGTCCTGCCAGGCCACTGCTCCCCGGATGTTGTAGTAGTCCATGAGGTAGGCGGGGATATTCTTGGGGTCTACCATAGCTCTTGGGTTCCGCAGAGGGTCGAATGGGACGAGTTGATCGCTCTCTCGCCATTCCCCAGGAACAAGTTGCGAGAGATGAGGTGGGCCTTCAGCTGCCGATGAAACAGTGTGTTGCACCCCGGATTCCCGTGCTTTTATATGCCACATGGGCCAATTATTCCGCGACAAAAAAAAACGTTAAAATTTCAGATTTTGAACTCGGCGGCATGGACGCCGAATAGTCGGCGACATATCTCCGAATTGTCCCCGAATTGTCTTGAGCATTCGCCGACATGTCGCCGAAAGGTCACGAACTGTAAGAATCTTGGTCATGTCGGCGAACCGGTCGCCGAATTTTTTCACGAAATGATTCGGCGACAAGTTCGTGGCCAAAATTCGGCAGTATACCCTACACAAAGGGAGGGTAGTTACCCAACTTTTGGCAACATTAGTTTCCGTAACATATCGCACAACACGATCGAGGGCCTATATAGGCCTGCGTGGACGGAGCTATGGGAATCTTGGATTAACGCCTTTTGGAATAGAAACCTCCATTATCATTTGTCTCGTGGAAAGGCAATGACAGGATACAAATCTCTCTCTCTCTCTCTCTCTCTCTCTCTCTCTCTCTCTCTCTCTCTCTCTCTCTCTCTCTCTCTCTCACGAAGATGGTTATCTCCTGATTTAATGATTCTGTGACCCTCCTCCCTCAGACCACATCTACGATGAGATAGAAATCAAGCCGAGGAGAGTGGACGCTCCGGCAGGCAAAGGCATATACTCTGGAATATACGAGGACGGCTACATGGTCCCGAAAATCAGTCCCTTCGGCAAATCAAACAAGATCACGATGGGGTAGGGATGAAGCCACCAACCGTTCCCTCCCCCGTCGGACTGTGACCACGGCCACACTATTATGGTAATGATTAGAAGGGGGATGACTAAGACATCAGCAGAAATTAGTTTACACATATAACGGTGGACGAGTGGAACATCCTTGGCGGTCCTGTGGTGAGTGACAGTGTTAAAAAAAATACACAAGAAAAGTTATATTGAATAGAGGGGATGGTAGAAGTGGTAGGTAGCATAGAGGGGAGGTGGTGTTATACACATATACCCCCCCCCCACACACACACATATATCTATATCTATCTCTATCCATATCCATATCTATCTATATCTATCTATCTAGGTCTCTCTCTCTCTCTCTCTCTCTCTCTCTCTCTCTCTCTCTCTCTCTATATATATATATAGATATATATATATATATATGTATATATATGTATATATATATATATATATATATATACATATATATATATAAGATATATATATATATATATATATATATATATATATATATATATATATATATATATATATATATATATATATATATAATAAAAGACCCACCCTACAGGAACTTAACGATTCAAAGGCTGGAGGCAACAGAACGCTTAGCCTCAGACCTTACTATTATTTCCGATTGGGGCAAGAGGAACCTGGTGTCCTTCAACGCCTCAAAAACACAGTTTCTCCACCTATCCACTCGACACAATCTTCCTAACAACTATCCCCTATTCTTTGACAACACTCAGCTATCACCTTCTTCAACACTAAACATCCTCGGTCTATCCTTAACTCAAAATCTCAACTGGAAACTTCATATATCTCATCTCTTACTAAATCAGCTTCCTCGAGGCTGGGCGTTCTGTACCGTCTCCGCCAGTTCTTCTACCCCGCACAGTTGCTATCCATTTACAGGGGCCTTGTCCGCCCTCGTATGGAGTATGCATCTCATGTGTCGGGGTGGGGGGTGGGGGGGGGGTCCACTCACACAGCTCTCCCTGACAGAGTGGAGTCAAAGGCTCTTCGTCTCAACAGCTCTCCTCCTCATACTGATAGTCTTCTACCTCTCAAATTCCGCCGCCATGTTGCCTCTCTATCTTCTATCGATAATTTCATGCTGACTGCTCTTCTGAACTTGCTAACTGCATGCCTCTCCCCCTCCCGCGGCCCCGCTGCACACGACTTTCTACTCATGCTCATCCCTATACTGTCCAAACCCCTTATGCAAGAGTCAACCAGCATCTTCACTCTTTCATCCCTCACGCCGGTAAACTCTGGAACAATCTTCCTTCATCTGTATTTCCTCCTGCCTACGACTTGAACTCTTTCTAGAGGAGGGTATCAGGACACCTCTCCTCCCGAAATTGACCTCTCTTCTTGGACACTCCTTTGACCTCTATTCATTAGCAGTAAGTAGCGGGCTTTTATTTTATATTTTTCTTTACGCCCTTGAACCTTAGATCCTTAGATGTAAAAAAAAATATAAAAAAATCATTATTATTATTATTATTATTATTATTATTGTTATTATTATCATTATTTTGGATCAAAGAAAGACAGGCTCATTCTACCCCAGCCAGGAATCGGACCATAGCTGTGGTTCGATTCTTGACTGGGTTATAATCAACCTGTCTTCCTTTGATCTATGTCATGGAACCTGTGCCGGCTCGAATTAAGACGCAGTCATTTCCCTGCCGAGATGAGGTTGGGTGAGAGGCATGGTGAATCTCTTACTTTTAACCTCCGTGTGGCGGAGATGACAGCGGGCGCCACAGTTGTGGTTCGATTTCTGGCTGGTGTATTATTATTATTATATATTATGTTATTATTATTATTATTATTATTATTATTATTATTATTATTATTATTATTATCATTATCATTATCATTATTATTATTATTATTACCGGTATTATTATTATTATTATTATTATTATTATTATTATTATTATTATTATTATTATTATTAAGACATTATTATTATTATTATTATTATTATTATTATTATTATGATTATGATTATGATTATGATCATTATTATTATTATTATTATTATTATTATTATTATTATTATTATTACTATTACTATTATTATTACTAATACTGTTATTATCATCATTAGGGTCAAGGAAGGACAAGGCAAGTTGAATGTTACACAGAACCGGAATCCAACCATTGCGTTGATGCCGTTATCCGCCTCGCATTGATTTTATTTCACACCGGTAACATTATAATTAGCCTAATATTATTATCATTGTATTGGTATTGGTATTATTTGCATCAGTATTATATATATATATATATATATATATATATATATATATATATATATATATATATATATATATATATATATATATATATATATATATATATATATATATATATATATATATATATATATATATATATATATATATATATATATATATATTATCCAGCGGCGTGGCTACGGGGAGGAGGGTTGAGTTACTGTCCCCGGATAAAAGTTGGACACCAGATGAGCCCCATTTGAAAATCTGAGAGAATGAAAATGCACTCCAACATAAAGAATAATTAAAGTATCTGAGCAACGGGCCTCTCCACTAACCCTCCCCCCCTCACGGGCCCTCTTGTGCGGCCCTTCGCTGCGCCGCGGCGGGTGCGAGGGCGCCGACAGAGCGCAGGAAGCGATAACAGACAGGAAGCGTGTGTAGCGGGAAAACAAACGTTTTAGTATTTGTAGCTTACTGAGGCGCAGATGAACAAAATAATAAAAGCATTTGTATTTAAGACTTGAAATTTCCAGGACAAGTTTGGACGATGATTCCTTTCACTGTGAATGCATATGTTGATGCATGGCCTCATTATCTCATGACATCATGCGGATAACATTAAAGTAATGCCCTAATTAATGGTCTTTTTATTTGTCATTCAGATCACATGTGAATACGTACATTTTATTTAAGTGAATGGTCAAATTGTGTTTTGCTCATGAACATAGAATGATACTGCGCCATTATTGCCACGTAATTATTTCAGCCTAACACTGCTACTACTACTACTGCTACTACTACTACTACTACTACTACTTCTAATAATAATAATAATAATAATAATAATAATAATAATTGTTGTTGCGAGGGACTCTTTACGCTACGGGGTGGCGTTGTCTGACACATGGAAGTTTCTAGTTTCACTCTTTTTGCTGGTGAACTGATTCTCTGCTGGGGTTCATCAGATTGTCACTTCATTGGTAAACGTGTAAAGTTGGGAGCATATGATATATATACAGTAGCTGCGCGTGGCGGCGGTGTTCATCCCCTTCTCGAATCCTTGGTATGATGGATGGGATCCCCGGGACACAGGGCCAGTGCAACATCCGGGTTCCACAGTTTACCTTCCCCTGTTTCCCCAGGTGCCCATTAATCGACCAGCCGAACGGAAGGATGAACGGCTGGGTGGACTGCTAGGACTCGAATCCGGGCCCACAGATTTTTAGCTAGGTGGAGGAGGCCACAGAATTCGTGGCTTGAACAAGTCGATAGTTTCTACCATGATATTGGCACACAGGGTGGAAGGGGTTCTGCATGGCGACTTGCTCGGAGGAATCCCCGGGTGTGGTTTCATAGAGTGGGTGAAGCGACGCCTCCCCCGCCGTATGCCCCCATTGATTGATTGATACTCTTGGAAACAAAATATTAGTGGTATATTCAGGTACAAAATACTTTTTATTTTAAAGAATCAAGCGGAGGAAGTCGACTATTATTACAGTAAGTACTTTTTCCTCAGTCTTTATTTATTTCAGGTGTCTTGCTGAGCTCTATTGAAAATGAATCTCCTTCGTGTATTGAATAAGAACAAATGTTTCAGAGCAGCCAATAAGTCGTCGGTAACCGGCGTGGCTACGGGCGAGCGACAGGAAAAAGTAGAACATCCCACAAATTAAATGCCGTAAGAGGAATAAAAATATTAGTCTATGTCAAGTGAAAATATCCACAAGCTCCTCCCACTAGGGTGGAGCCATTTCTCCCTACGAGCAGCGATATTGGCGTTATGGGTCCTTCACTGAGCTGGACCTGCCATCTGGTGGCCCTGCTGGAGCCTCTGCCAGAGCCAAGCCTGCGGCCAGCTGGGGTCCGGCGAGGCTTAATTGACATTTCTCTGTACCAAACTAGCAAAACATCAGAGTTTTAATGGTCACTATCATGTTTACACCAAAAAATCTGAGTGTTGTATACATTATTTATATTGTTGTAATGAACTCTGTTGGCAAAATAAGAACATTCATCGATATATCCTACAACACTCCATCCCGTGGTTAACTGATTCTTGGTCGTCCTCTCTTAGCCGTTTCGGTGAAACTTTCTCACTTGCCCTAGACATATTGAAAGCTTTCGATAGAGTCTGGCACAACTCTTTGCTTTCTAAACTGCCCTCTTCCGGATTCGATCCCTCTCTCTGTTCCTTTATCTCCAGTTTCCTTTCCGGCTGTTCTATCTCTGCTGTGGTAGACGGTCACTGTTCTTCCCCTAAAGCTATCAACAGTGGTGTCCCAGAGGGCTCTGTCCTATCACCCACTCTCTTCCTGTTATTCATCATTGCTCTTCTTTCCATAACAAACTGTCCTATCAACTCATACGCTGACGACTCCACTCTGCATTAAACAACTTCTTTCAATAGAAGACCCTCTCAACAGGAATTACATGACTCCAGACTGGAGGCTGCAGAACGCTTAACCTCAGACCTTGCTATCATTTCCTATTGGGGTAAAAGGAACCTTGTGTCCTTCAATGCCTCAAAAACCCAATTTCTCCACCTATCAACTCGACACAATCTTCCAAACACCTATCCCCTATACTTCGACAACACTCAGCTGTCACTTTCTTCAACACTAAACATCCTCGGTCTATCCTTAACTCAAAATCTTAACTGGAAACTTCACATCTCCTCTCTCACTAAATCAGCTTCCTCGAGATTGGGGGTTCTGTATCGTCTCCGCCAGTTCTTCTCCCCCGCGCAGTTGCTCTCCATATACAGGGGCTTTGTCCACCCTCGTATGGAGTATGCATCTCACGTGTGGGGGGCTTCACTCACACAGCTCTATTGGACAGAGTGGAGTCTAACGTCTCATCAGCTCTCCTCCTCTTACTGATAGTCTTCTACCTCCTAAATACCGCCGCCATGTTGCCTCTCTATCTTCTATCTTTCTATCCTCAACAGATTTTAGACTGCAGTACAATAGACTCATTCAAAAAACAAATACACACTCACTTGTCACCACAACACACCAACACTAACAACTACATTTGATTCACTTCCCTCCCCTGCACACTCGGCTCCCCCGTCCCCCCAACAGCCAACAAATATGCGTGTTATGCACCTATACAGGTGCCCTGCGCATTATTGTCCAGAATCAGATCCAGATATTTTCACGCTGACTGCTTTTCTGAACTTGCTAACTGCATGCCTCCCTCCCTCCCGCGGCCTCGCCACACACGACTTTCTAATCAAGTTCATCCCTATACTGTCCAAACCCCTTATGCACGAGTTAACCAGCATCTTCACTCTTTCATCCCTCACGCTGGTAAACTCTGGAACAATCTTCCTTCATCTGTATTTACTCCTGCCTACGACATGAACTCTTTCAAGAGGAGGGTATCAGGAAATCTCTTCTCCGGGTGCCGGCTGAATCGATTCCTCTCGGCACTCGGTACCTTGGTACCGAGAGAATCGATTCAGCCGCACCCGGTACCGGTACCCAGTGCCGGGAAGACTCATGATCACTCGGCACTGACCATTGCCACTAGTGCCGGTACCGTTTGGATCTTGGTGACGCTTGGCAGCGCGCGGCCTCGCCAGTCGCCATGCCGTATGGGCCCTGTAGAGACGATAAGCCTTGAATGTTGTGCTCGCTGCTGAGTCACTGCCTCTCTGACCGTCTTCCCAAGCTCCCACCATTTTGTCCTGGTTTTCGTTACCATTATAGCTCCCGTCTCCATTATTTTGTTATTGGATTTATTGGATGATTCTTCATGTCCGAATCTTTTTTTTAGGATACTTATATATATTGTTATTGTTATTAGACTATGAGTACATCCATAATAACTACGTATACATATGCCATTCTTTTTATCGAAAAAACATTCACTTCATTCAGGGGAGAGAGAGAGAGAGAGAGAGAGAGAGAGTTTTCTCTACAGAAAATTTATTTAGGAGTTTCATCAGACGGCATTAAGATAAAAAAAATAAAAAAAACTTTTGGGTACCGGTACCGGTACTAAC
Organism: Eriocheir sinensis; assembly: GCF_024679095.1. NCBI lineage: Eukaryota > Metazoa > Arthropoda > Malacostraca > Decapoda > Varunidae > Eriocheir > Eriocheir sinensis. Next base: position 16,947,012 of record NC_066537.1, read on the forward strand.
GGTACCTGAGTTTTCGGTACCGGTACTACTGGTACTCAAATTAACGGTTCCTGCCCATCCCTATCTCCCTGTCCCGCGGCTCGGCCCGGCGGCTCCCGGCCGGGCCGCCGCGATGCACCCCACGCCACCGGCCATCACCAGCCCTCTGCGCCCCAAACTAGCACCCCCCACACAAATAACACTAATAACACATGGAAATATACCCCCTGGCGTAATAATAATAATAATAATGTTACGCCAGAGGTGGGTATTTGTGCATTATTTGTAAGTAAGGGTGCAATTGTTGGGGCGGGGGGATACAGGGGGGTATGGGAGCGTGTGTGCACCGCGGCGGGGCGGAGAGGCACTGCGGGGAGTGTGGACTCACTGGAATGTGGAGAGAACGATCGCTTTAGTAAAACACGTGCAGCCCTGTCGATCTCCGTGCTTCTGCCTGTCTTCCTGCCAAGTGCCCGTGTCTCGTACCCCTCTGTGTGCCTGTAGTTACCTTGCCTTGTGGGCTACTGAATGCACGGTACGTATTTGGAGCTGTTCAATAAAGTGGGAAGCCCGTGCTCGAGTGTGTTCTTGCCCTGCTGCCTTCTCTCCTCGTGGCTTTGTGGCGTCTCTGTGCGGCGTGGTCTGTGGCTGTTCTGGTTCACGACCCGTGTGGTGGTTCTGTTGCGGTACGCGGCCCCCGTGTGTTGTGGGGGGATGGCGTAACAATAATAATAATAATAATAATAATAAACAAATGATTTTTTTTGTCAAGTGTTGAGCCACAGTAATGTATTAGATAACATTAAGCTGCTTTTTTTAAGATTAACTCATTGATACATTAAAACTAATTTAACTCACTGTAGCAAAAGGGGCACAAATTTTATGACAATGGTAATGACTAAATTAACAAATAAATGTAGTATTTATCTCTCTCTCTCTCTCTCTCTCTCTCTCTCTCTCTCTATATATATATATATATATATATATATATATATATACACACACACACACACACACACACACTGACGGCTGACGGCTGACGTATTTGAATAAACCATATATATATATATATATATATATATATATATATATATATATATATATATATATATATATATATATGTGTGTGTGTGTGTGTGTGTGTGTGTGCAGCATAAAGGAGTAGAATTTCCTTCCTTATCAGACTCTTAAAGCTCAAACAGAGCCACTAAGATATAATGATTACCCTATGACAATCATGGTTTGAGCTGTCGCAATCTTGTTGAAATAGTCGTTGACAATTTCAAAGTCACGCTTGGGGCAAGGTAAAGTTTCAGGTTTCAGTCAAAGCTCAGGTGAGGTCCTCGGCATAAAACGGGACTCCAAAAGGACACATGGAAGACTTTCAAGAGGTCCACATAAATTGCATTTCTTTTATAGATATGTTATCCGTGCTTGAGGCATAAGTGAATAAAAAATAGCTATGTTGTCCTCTTACCTTTTCCATATTCTGCGTTGAGTGCTTGATACAGAAAACGTAAACTTTTCCCATGTTTTGAAGCATACTTAAAAATAATTGTGTTCGTGTTTTGCTGAACAATTTTTTTTTTTTCTGGTTAACTTTAAAGTGCCATTGATTGACTCAACAACTAGATGATATGTGTCCAGAACACAGACTTACATGCTAGACTGCTTGTCCCCTATCTCCCTGTATTGTGCTAAGTAAAGCCGGCCTGGGGCCGTGGGTGTGCCCAGTTCATGCAAAACCGACGATTTCACACACCTCACTCCCACCCTGTTTCCTGACCCTAACATTCATTTTTAAGAAAACCTGAGACCACCATCATCTTCCTGAGAAAATTCAGCATCACACTAGCATAAAATTGTAACAATAATATGAAAATACACAGACGAAAATCAGAGTTAAGTATAGGCTTAAGTAGGAAGTACACATTTTCTTGCGCTTATTTCGCTTCGCTTCCTGCTGGTTTTCGTCGCAGCACTTTTATAAGCCGAGATCCTTGGTGTGCATGCTTTTCTGCTTCTGATGGTGTAGGGTACGTCCCGGGGTAAAAATATACATACGGTAAAAATCGCCTCCGAACATAAGTCGTGTCAGTAGACAGTGGCTGTGATGTTGGGGTCAGGAAACAGGGTGGGAGTGAGGTGTGTGAAGTCGTCGGTTTTGGATGAACTTAGACTATTCTTATACATTTGCAGTAGGGTCTGTTTCTTGGCGTAGCTATGTCTTGTTGATAACAGGATCCTTATCAACATTTCTCTTCGCTATTAATAAGGGTTTGGTTTTGTAGGAGATTTAATGTGTTTCTCTTCTTACATTCCTTCTTATGCTCTGCAATGCACAGTGGTAAACTATCACACTATCGAGGGCTTTTAGCAAGTAATTTTGGAGGGAAGGATTATATACTGCCATATTATACCGCAATATATAAATACGGCTGGGAGGATTCTGAATTATGTTTATTTTGTATAATTTGTAATTGTTCAGTACAGCTACTCGTCATTTTTAGCCGTATCCTCATGGGGGAGCTTAATTAGCGCTTGTCAAGGGCGCGCAATTCAAACATGAGCTCCTGCAGTTCTTCTGAAATGAATCGAGTATATTTTCTATTGATTGTGGTTTTCCTCTTGATCAAAGCTCTTTCTGATTCCAACGCTGATCAGGTGCACCAAGAAATTCCTGTTCACGATTAGGGAGACAATTATTTATATTTCAGGACTATTTAACTCTATTTACTGATTACATGTATTTTTATCAGATATTATACATGCTAATTAATGTGAATTATTTAACAGATACGCATGGAGTTCCAGTGATTAGTAAATAGGGTGATGAAGGCGGAGAAGCCCCATAAATATTAGCCCCGCGGCCGCCATCGTGGATTCACTATTGCCAAGTCTGTTGCCACGCGAAGTATTTGTATTGTTATTAGCACTATAGTAGAGTATATACAAATATTTATGGTACAGCAAATATCTGTTCTAACATACGGTAGCAAATTTATTCCGTAAGGCTAGGTATTGTACTGCTACTTGGACTAAATTGTTGCTGTTTTGCTACGACCTCTTCGAAATGTAGTTATTTAATGTAAGTAATTGAAAATAAGTACGTTTAAATAACAGGTGTATTCTTATTGCTGGAACGTGGATTATCACTTACAATGTCCATGGAAGTAGATGTTTGGGCTGGTCCGCGGTGTGTGGGAAGCGGGTCCACGCGGGGGGCAGTCACCACCATGGGAAATATACACAAGTGACACGTACATCAAAGTAGCATGGGTGCGCTTGGCTAATTTATTAAAATATCGAAGTCTATACTTTCCCAGCCACGAAAAAGCGGTGTTAATAAGGGAAAAAACCCCGCGAAATGAGGGTGAGGTGAGGATGTGACCACCAAGCTGGCAACAGTGTGGAGTGTGTGTGGGGACGGTTTTATCGGCGGCTCTGTTGAACTCCTTTATTCTTGTTAGTTTATCTGCTGCGCCGCGCCTCTCACCCCTGCTATAGACTTTGGAGCGTGGCCAGTATGCTGGGCTAAGACTGAGTTCACCCTCAGCAGCCTAGGGACAGGGGAAAGCGAGCCCAAGGATTGTTTACCGAGATGGCGTCGACGTGCTGTCCCTCCTGAGGCCGCCTGCAAGTGCCGCTTTATTTATCCTGCTGTGTGTGCGTGAGGGCGTGAGCGTGGCGGTGGCAGGCCCTAGCTCACCCCGGGAGTATGGTAAGATGGAGGTGGATGTCAGCGAGGTGTTGGCGGCTATCGGAACCCTCTACGATGCCCAGGTCCACGACAAGCAGAAGCACGACCAGGCGTCCCGCTGGCTGGGGCAGCTGCAGCGATCGGTAAGCCACGGGGCGCGGACACCTGCTACTTTGAGACAGATACATGAGGGTTATGCTTACTTTATAGAGGACTGGAGGCTCTTAGGTATCATCCTCCCTCAAGTCCAGGCTGAGGCTAGTAACACCTGTTTATGAGTTATTGCTTTTCTGTTTTTTTGACACCAATGGACTGGATGGCACAGTGCTGACTCTTATTAAAAGAGTATAACCCTCTCTTTTGACTACTTTTACACTCCTTGCTCTTTTGTACATTGGTAGTATGGGTATGGAATTTATAGATGAAAATTATGATTTTGTTCATCTTGATTATGAGATGGATCATGGCGTGGTTTAGTGATAGGACACAAAGTTCAAGTAAATGGGAATAAATTAGATTGGGCCCAAGTAACAGGGATCAGTTCTGGGTCCATTTCTGTTTATCATATACATTAACGATGAATGAATGTTGGTAGTCTTAGGCCACTTGGTGATGACTGGAAATAGTCAGCTTGTAGCAGCGGGCTGAACCCTGTCCTCCAGGACACTGCATCAGAAAACTGACCATTCAACCACTGACTCCCCAGAAACCATGCCAATTGAGTCTTTGGTTTGTTTTATTTTAAGAAGTGTAAGCAACTGGAGCTCAGAAGTTATCCTTAAATTGTGTGTGTGTGTGTATATATGTGTATATATATATATATATATATATATATATATATATATATATATATATATATATATATCCCCGGCTATAGCGCCGGTAGGCTTTCTTCAGGGTCCAGATGGTTGGCCCAAGCCTGTTATGGGGCAGGCAATTTTTGTATAGTGGAGCCAGTTATGCTTGGCTCATGCTGCCCCCCGGAATCATTCTTGATTCACTGGACGGTTTCTTCTAGAGTCCGGGTTGATGGGTGGTCTTCAGGACAGCATGTGGGTAGTCTAAGTCCACTCGGCAGTGACTGAAAAATCCCAGGTGGTAGCATGGGAATTCGAACCGACATTGTCCATGGTATGGTGAATGTGAGCCCAGCACACTAACCACTCAGCCACTGCCTACCCTAAATTTGTTACTGGTTGGGCCTCACCTGGATTATGTGGTTAAGTTTTGGTGCCCTTATTACAGGAAGGGTATAGATTCCCTTGAGGAAATACTGAGAGTAATTATTAAAATCATCTAAGGACCAAGGAATTTATTATACATAGAAAGACTAGAAAAAAAAGGACATTGGATTTAATTGAGATTTTGCAATCGATTAAGTGGATTACCAAGGGTGATTTAGACGAGGTACCTATATTAAAATTGGTGTGAGAGCATGCAATACTCGTAATTGGTTTATGTTGGATAAATTCTAGTTCAGGAAGGAAATAGGCAAGAACTGGTTCACAAACAGTGGTGAATGGGTGGAACAAGCTGACCAGGTATGCAGTTGAGGCAAACACACTTTAAAGCTTTGAATGGAGGTTAGATGTATTTATGGATGTGATGAGAATTTGATGAGTAATCAATCTTCAGGAGTTACCATGTGTAGGCTGTCAGGTCTTGTAGGTTCCTCATACCCTTGTGTGTCCTTGTTTAAATCATCATCAAGCTATATTTAGCATTAGTTAGACCTCATCTCATTTATGCAGTTTAGTTTTGGTCCCATTCCATCAAGATGTTGGAATCTGTACAAAGGGGGATGACAAGAATAATTCATGGTTTGAGAATTGCCATATGAGGATAAATTTAAATATTTAAATTTCTGCACTCTAGAAAGGCAAGGGTGTGAGGAGACTTGATCAGAGTTTATAAATGAATAAAGGGCTTTAACCCGGTAGCTGCGGGGATCATGTTTCTTAAAGGCTCCTCTAAGCGAATTAATGAGAAAAAATCATCACTCACGCAAACCATTATATTATATATATCAATGCATTTGTGATCAGTTTATGTATCCTCCATTTTGTGGGTTTCATGTTAAGGCAAGAATTTGGCCTGTCGCTGGTATGTGGTAAAGTCACAAATTTGGCCCGTCACTGCTACTGGATTAACAAGGGTGATGTGGATAAGGTTGTGGTGGCAAGAGAGCTGCATAGGACATGTACTAGTAATGGGTTTAAGTTGGGTAAATTCAGATTCAAGAAAGATGTACCCAAGGCAAGAATTGGTTTCCTAGTCAAGTGAAGAATAATGGGAACAGGCTTGGCAATCATGTTGTGAGTGCCAATGCAATAGATACATTCAAGAAAAGGTTAGATAAGTTCATTGATAGTGAGGTTAAGTGGGGCAAGGTTTACAAAAGTTGCCTTGTATAGGCCTACCACCTTTTTGCAGACTCATAATGTTTTTATGTTCTCTGAACTTTCCTGTTATGATGGGTAAGTGTGTGGCTGCTGTAAACAAGCTGTTTTTATTTTTTTATTTTTTTATTTTTATATACCATGTCAGCCACCACTTGTTACATTATTAGGCTGTTTCATGGAGCAATAGAGTTTATAGGGTTTATTATAGTTTGTGATGAGAGAGCTTTATGATTAGATTAGATTTGTGTACCTGAAAACATTTGCATTGCTTACACAAAAGAATGTATTCAAGGATGAGTACCTTAAACCTGAACTTTACAAAACATAGATTACAAGGTAGAAATAATAGAAACACCCCAACTCCTGCCTATTCAAAGGTTATGTTTATATATATAGTCATTGGTAAAAGATATCTTGTGGAAATAACAGAACAAAGTGCAGTATTTTTGTCACAATATGAGCCATCCCAGCTCTGCTAAACCTCCTTACCTACTGATCATTTCAAACAAACCCATGTAAAACATGACTAACGTCACTCAGTATTTTAATCTGATTTAAGCTAAGCAAAGCAGCCATGTCAACACAGAAAGCATTATTTTTCTGTTTATATTGATGGATGTGCTGTTATGGGGTCATCCTCCCTCAACCCCACCACTGCCCCAGCCTTCCCTTCACACCTCGCCCCTCTTTCCAGGTACAAGCGTGGAAGGTTGCCGATCAGCTCCTTCACCTTAAACACGATGGCAACTCGTGCTTCTTTGCGGCACAGACACTCCGCACCAAGATTCAGGTATGTACAGAAGCTTCTCAACACCCTCTTAAACTTTATTCTTAACTTTTTTGTTTTTATTGTTGTTATTTTTGTTTGTTACCTTTGCCAACAGAATTGAAGGAGGGTATGTTTTTAGTGCAATTTGTTTGTTTGACTGTTAGCAGTTACGCTAAACCTACACGCCAAATTTTAATGAAACTTTGTGGAAAGATGTATCGTGGCCTGAGAAAGAACCCAATCAATTTTGAGAAAGCCCCAATAAAGAAAGTCTGACTGAATGATTGTGAATAAAGAATAATAATTGACTGCCTAAATGAGTGAGCAGCTACATGAATAAACCTGCCAGTGCTTTAAGGGTAAGTCGTGGGTACTTCCAGTTGTAAAGGAAGATCTTGGGAGGTGGTAGGTCCAGAACATGTGTGCTTGGTTTCCTCCTGCTTTCTGTAGGGGGGAATGTTACACCTTTTTAATAAAAAAACTGATTGAATGATGGCCATCTTCAACATACGGTGGGTGATATGTATTTTTTGGAACTATCTCGCCTGCTTCACCGCTAATAAGGGCAATAATGCTTTTGTTGTCTGCCTGCCTGTCTATATTGAGGACAGACCATGAGTACTTTTACAATGAGGTTTGATAAAAGTGGATTGCTGCTGTTCTGAGTGAAGCCCGGGCCAGTAAGTGACTGCCATACTGGTAGGGGGTTGGCCGATCAGTGTGTTGATTGAATAATATTCAACAGACCCACCACATAGGTGTAAAATGACCTGACCTTCAATTATCGGCCACATAAAAGATACCTGTACTGAGGTAGTATTTAATGATGTATTGTCTGGGGTCATCTGTAACACATACGACACACACACACACTCAAAGTGGAACAGGACTGTGACAAAGTAGTGATAGAAATGAGGAAGTTGGGGGCAGAGTTTGGGGAAGTGATTCAGGCACTGCAAAGAAGATAGGAAATGATCAGCAGAGTGTGGGTGTAAAGGTAGAGGAAAAGATTAAGGATGTGGTCAATGATGAATTGAAGGAGTGGAGAAGTGAAAAAGACAAGGAAAAAAACGAGCATTAGGGAAATTCTAGAAAAACAGGATCAGAGGCAAGACATAGAAAAAGAAGTTGTGAAAAGAAGGAATGGTGAGGGACATGGCAGAAAAGAAAAAATGGGTTATAGTGTTTGGTGTTAAGGAAGAAAAAAACCCAGTGAAGGCTCAGAGAGAGAGTTCTTGAGCTGATGGGTCACCCAGGGTGTGGCAGCCAGGTGTCTGTCTGAGTGGCCAGGGGTCAGCCGGTCACACTGTGTGTGTGTGTTTGCGTGTGACGTGTGTATTTACCTAGTTGTGAAATACAGGAAAAGAGCCGTACTAGGCTCGTGCTGTCCCGTCTCCATAGCGCTTATTATGTGTGTGTGTGTGTTTGTTTAGAAGAGGATGGGAGTATAGAAAATATGCTCATTTGCGGGTGCGGGGTGGGTGTGCGGGTTCTTTATAAAATATTCTGCGGGTGTGGGCACATTGCTGTGGGGGCGGGTGTGGGTCACACCTAAAAAAATCTTGCGGATGTGGAGCGGGTGTGGGCACATTGCTGCGGGTGTGGGACAAAATTAAGTGCCCACGCAGACCTCTGGTGTGTGTGTGTGAGAGAGAGAGAGAGAAGAATGAAAGAAATGAGAAAGAGAAAGAGAAAGCAAGAAAGAAATAAGGAAATAAAGAAAGAGAAGAATGAAAGAAAGAAAGGGGAGATAGAAAGAAAAGAGATATCAAGAAATAAATGAATAAATGAAGAGAAAGAAACAAATAAAGAGAGTAAAAAGAGATAAGAGGAATGAAAGAAAAAAAGAAAGAAGGAAGGAAACAAAAAGAAAGCAAAACAGAGAAAGAGACAAAAGAAAAAGGAATGAAAGAGAATTAACTAAATTGAGGAGAAAGAAAGAAGGAAAGGAAGGAAAAAAGATAAAAAAAAGGAAGAAAGAGAGAAGGTTGAAAGATATAAAGAATATTGAAAGGGAGAAGGAGAAGAAGAATAAAAGAAAGAAAGAGAAAAGGGAGAAAGAAGAGTAAGAATGGGAAAGAAAAAAAAAAGAGAGGAAGAAAGGAAAAGAAAAAAAACAGAAGAATGAAGGAGAAAGGAGAAAGATGATGGTTCGTTGCTCTTTGGAGGTAGCTTGTAGGACATCCTTGGTAATTCGTAGGGGTTCGTGGTTTAAATCTGAGGATAACCGTAGCAGATTGTAGTGGTTCATAGTGCTTCACACTTAACTCGTAGGTCTGTCGTACCACTTCTTAGCGGTTCGTAGACGCAAGTTTTGAAATCACACATCGTGGCAATTCGGGACTGCTTTCCTCACAATGTGCTACGAAGTCAAGTTCGTAGCGCATCGGCATACAATTCGTGAAAGGGGCTTCAGAAAAGTGAGGACCGAGGAAGATTGTGAGGAGCTGGAAAAAGACCTGGACAGAGTGTATAGGTGGAGCCAGTAAATACACACACACACACATAGAACCTCCCCCCCCCACACCCACACACACACATGGACCTCTTTCTTATCTCATATGGTTACCTCTCCTTCCATCTGATTTTTTCTCGTTTTTTTCTCCTGTGTTTTCTTGTAAATTTACCTGACCTCCGTGTTCTGCCACAGCTATACTTTGGGGAGCTGCCAGTGGAAGCGCATGCATCCCTCCGTGCCTCCATGCTGGAACACATGGGCCACATCACAGAGCACACCTACCAGGGCATTGCCACCCAGCTGTGTGTGGCCCTCGCTGACCTGGCCCTCCACATGGCCGCCTGGAATGACCCTATAGGTATATAATTTTTATGAGAGTATGATGATAAAACTTTTGATTATAATGATTGTTACTTTGTTGCAATGTAATGAAATATTGAAAAAAAAAATCAAATAAATAAATTGAGTCCTCCAGAACCACATGGTCAAAAGTTCCAATAATGCTGAATTACATTAATTTTTCCAGCAACAGTTTATATCAACTTTCCCCTGTCTTGTGGATGCACCTCTAAGCGTATGCCCTTATTGATTGATTGGTTGAAAACTATTGCATGACATTAAATCATAGGGTGTATAATTAGCTAAAAGTCAACAATAGTTTTATCATTAAATAAATGCACTAGAACTCTTGTGATTCCAAGAATAGGAGTTAAGTCAGCAGTAGTTAACATTATTAAGAGTAAAACACAAAGAAATGTACCAGTGCAAGAGGGAGTGTGGAAAGAGAAAGGAAATGTTATGAAATGCATACAATAAAATGGAACACTAATTTTGACTACTGCTGCTCTCTCAGGTGACCTTATAACTCAATTTGGGCCGGAGTCATCAACCCCCAACCTTGTCCCTCTGCTGGAGGTGCTCATTGCCCTGCCGGAGGAGCTGCACTCACGACAGCTCCGCCTTGGACTCAACAGACGCAAGCAGCTTGATGATTACTTCCGCTGTCAAGTTCCTAACATCATCAAGATCTTGGTGAGTTGTGAATGCAGGCAGAGTGAAAGACAACATAATGTAGTGTCTTGCAGTGTGTATAGTGAGCATAAAGTTTTGCACCTGAAGTAACTTATTTGTTGCTTCCAGTGATAGGCTCTTCAGGAACTTTAGATATGTGGGCAACTTTTTTTGTTGAGGTTAATGATAGAGAAAGCACAGTAGTCTTATAGTAGGATGTGATAGGCCATGTAGAGAGTGTTCTGAGAGGAAACAAATGTTGAGTGGTAGAAATATTAGTGTTGAATGATTTTTATTCTAGTTTGTAAGGGAAGGTTTGGAATCTTCCCTACATCTACATCTTCCTATTTTGTCTCATTCTCTGACTTGGGTTTTTATCTGCAGCACCTGGTAGTGGTGAGCGAGGGAGCCAGCAAGGAAAGCACCCACCTCAAGGCCCTGCGCTGCCTAGCCTCATGGTTCAACATCCACACTCAGAATTGGGTCCTTCTTCTAAACACTTGCCTTGTTGATGACATCCTCACTGTTGTTGGTAACCCGCAAGTGGCCCCCAGGTGTGTATTTGTTCTTGGTGTTTATATATGCCTAGTTTTACCAAGTTGTAGTGTATTGGATTTGAACTAAGCTTGTGTTATTGTCTCCATATCAGCTCTCGTTCAGGTTTCCTTTAAAGTCACGTCATCTTCTTAGCTCTAATTATCTCTACATCCAAGCATGCAGGATTCTCTTGGGGAAGTCAAACTTCTTTACATCCTTTTATCATTTTTTTTTTTAATGCATGTTTTAAGTCCCCTTGTTCTTCAGTTATCCCATACTGTGAGTCTATCCTGTCTACATGCTTCAGGCCCTTTGTGAGTTTGAATACCAGGATTAGGTCACCTCTTTCTTGCAATGTAGGGAGCTCCAGTTTGCAGTATCATTGTTATACAGATTTTTAAAGTTTGGTATCAGTTTTGTCATCACTCTTCACTTTACAATGTATTTTCTCAGGTGAGGTGACCACACAACACCTGCATTTTCTAGTCATGAGCTTATTGTTGATGTTAACATTTTTAACATCTCTCCATCCATGGAGTTAAATGCCACTTCGATAATTGTTAGCAACCAGAACATTCTCCAGTTACCTTGTTCATGTGCTTCTCTGGGTGAAAGCTGTTTTGTGTTATCACTCCCAGTTCTTTCTCATCTTTTGCTTTGATAAAGGCCTCTCCCCTATAACATGCTCCTCCCTCTTTCTCTCCCCATCACCCACTCTCTATCACTCGCATTCTCCCACACTTACTCGGAGAAAAAAAGTTCATGACCCTCCAGATTTTAACCACTTCAATTTTTTTTTAATTGTTCTAGTATCTATTACTAGTGTTTGTCTGAAAGAGTTCTGGTAAAATTTTGGAAAAGGCTATTTTATTGATGCACAATTCCCCATGGTGTGTTCGTCACATAGATTAATCAGAATTATTCACCTGAGTAGTTCTTGTGTGCTGACTCAGTTTTGCGGGTTCTTACAACAGTGTCGCGGCGGTCTAGTGGGTTAGCGTCAGGCCATGGAAGTTGAGTCTCATTCCAGTGAGTGACACTATCTCTGGTGGAATATTATGTGCTAATCAGTGACATTACTAAGATTTGCACTTTTTATCTGTTCTACTTGTTTACCTCAGCAATAAAATACAGGAAGCAAACAAAGCCACTTTACATATAGAACACCATTCCTTGTGGACTTATGTATTCCACCTGTATTCTCGTTCTTTTTTCCTGATAGCCTTTATTCCTCCATCCCCACCATTATTTGCCAAGACCAATCCTTCCTCCATTTCACTAATTCTGATTTATGTGTTTGCAGGCTGCATGAGATTGCAACAGACTGTGTGTGTTCAGCGATGATCATGCTTGAGGCGGAGAGGATTCAGCCCTTGGCAGAAACCCTCTTTGCGGGTGTGCTGCAGATGGGTAATGCATACCACATGGCTGTGGCCTTGGAGGACATAAATGCCATCACCAACTATGCCAGGTGAGAGTTTGTTTCCAGTAAACTTAAGGGGCTTTCCCACCTTCACAAATTCTATAGCGATGAGCTGTGAATCGATCAACATCGGCTTCATTCGTTGACAACTTTTTCGTGATTATGGATATTTTCCATAATCTTATGTCTGTGTCCTTCCCTTTCCTCTCCTCCACAAATCTATTTCTTTTTCACAACTATTATAAGGAAATACAATTCACCAGATACACGTCATCTACGCATAACGCAAATTTCTCTGTATATATATGCATACATCTCAAAATTATCAAATAATTTATGTTTCTTTATTTGCACTGTTTAATTTTGCATATTTTATATATAGTACAAGATGATTATGTTGAGTTTATGGATTAAAACTTGTTATATTCAGTAGCGTCATTTCAAATTTGGCGTACGTGGCCAGCCTGGATATGGGGCAGGGCGCTGTTTTCGCCCGGCCGTAGTGAAAGGGTTAAAAGGCTTCTGTAGCTTTTTCCATTTATACATGGGGTTACTATTTCTGATAAGTCTTTTCCATCTTCCTCTGTCAAACTCCATATTCCTTGCCAACCCGTTTTCTCTCTTAGGTCAGCTTCAGTGGAGTTCCTCCACCTCAGTAGAGGAAAATTTAAGAGTAAAATGTTAAAATGAAAAAGTAAGAATGGAAAATGCAGATTAAAAACAAAGAAATACAAGACGATTGTGAAAACAATGATAGTTATTGATGCTGTTAAAAATGTTCAAGTGACTTGGAGCCTTGGAGAGAAGCAGAGGAATCAGAAATTCAAATATATAATAGACCAGCAAATAAGAAGGGAGCAAATTGGAGTACGACATCTTGAACCTTATGCAAAAGAAAGGAAAACTTATGAGAGCCACTGGCACCCATTCACTGCTGGGTGGGTAGGGGGCACAGATCAAAGGAGACTGCCCATCCATCTCCACCCTGCCCAAGAATCAAACCTGGGACCTCTCAGCTGTGAGACGAGCATGCTAAACACTGCACTCTGGAGATCAGTGTGTGTGTGTGTGTGTGTGTGTGTGTGTGTGTGTGGTAAGGGATCTATCTTAAAGAATGTGGCACTGAGAACAGATCTGACTGGATAAGATCTGAGCCTGGACAACGCTTGGTTCTTCAAGAGCAAAGAATCTCAGATTGTTGGATTGGTTTAGTGACATTTGTTTGGCAATAAAAGCCTTCTAGAACTTGTATTTAGAACCACTGAGGAAAATTCTAGAACTAATGAAATTGATTACCTTTGCAGAATCTTCTCTGAACTTGGAGAAACTCTTGTGGAGGTGATGGTGGAGCAGCCTGGGCAGGGTCTGGGCTCTCTTCAAGTCCTCCACCTCCTTCTCACCTGTATTGGCCACCATGATTGGGAGGTGAGTCTCATGTCTGTACAGTACTGTTATACCCACATAGCTATGAATCTTCAGCTTGGGTTCAAAGTCAGGCCTGGGCAGTCAGTGTGCACCCAACCCAGCTGTTCACTCTCGTTTTTAGGCTGGCCAATAATGAGGTACCTGGGGAAGGTGAACTGTGGTTACCCAGCTGTCATACTGACCCTGTATCCTTGGGTAATGGGTTCTATCACCACAGACTCAAGGGCCAATGTGATAGGGATGAGCACTGAGGTCATGTGCATTTTTAACTTATGCCCCCAACTTTAGGTACAATGTACACACACACACACACACACACACACACACACACACGGCCCGGTAGTTCAGGGGTAGAGCGTCTGGCTCACAACCAGAAGGACCGGGGTTCAATTCCCCGGCCGGGTGAAGATAAGTTGGGTTTATCTTCTTTCACGTGTAGCCCCTGTTCCTAGCAGTGAGTAGGTACGCGACGTCAGGCATTTGATAGTTGGTGTGATCCGTCCCAGGTTGGATCCCCAGAGAAACATATAAACAAGATCTAGAGGATACAAAGAGCAGCAACTAAGCTGGTGCTTAACCTGACAGACAAGGAAAAGTTAGAAATGTTGGGGCTGCAACCCTTAAAAAAGAAGAGTTGACATGATTTCAGTGTTGAGGGTGAGGAAAGGAGTAGACATCATTGTTAAGAGATATCTGTTTGTAAGGAACAGGTGAGCAACAATTAGCTTTAAGTATGTTAAACTATTGGAGATATGAAGATCGGACCACACAAGTGTAGCTCTTTTACAGTATATCATAACTGGAGGTGGTACCATCAAGGAATGTGTGTGTGTGTGTGTGTGTGTGTGTGTGTGTGTGTGTGTGTGTGTGTGTCACTTGTCACCATGTGTGGACTAAAATTGGATGATTCTCATGCCATATTGATCTCCTCTTCAATAGGTGGCTGAGATTACTTTCAACTTTTGGTACAAGCTGTCGGAGGTGCTGTATAAGAAGAACTGTGATAACGTCAATGAGCAGTTCAAGCCTTATGTCGAACGGCTCATTGAGGCACTCTACCGACACTGCCAGATGGAGCCAGACCACGTGAGTTGTGCTTCCTCTTATACATTGTCTGCTTTCCTGTTTACACTTCCACTCATCAATTTGTTTACTTAATTTTAAATTCATATCTATTATTCAACCAACTAAATTATTACAGTTTGTTAGTTTCTGTGTCTGCCTCTTAGAATTCCCTTCAAATTATTTCTGCCATCTCTTTATGTCATCCTTGTTCATGACCATTTCTTGATATATTTATCAGGCAACCCATACCTCTGAAAAATTAAATTCATAGATTTTACTGCAGATATGAGAAAAACATACACATTTTTGGTGAAGGTGAAAATGAGAGCAGAGATGTCATCATCTCAGACTATAATTGAACAAACATGAATGACTTCGCTAAATAGTGTGGAGGAACACAGCCAGATGTACAAATTGCACGTCATTTTGGCTAACATTTGAAACCGTGGATGTATAAGCCTTTAAGCAGAATATATAAACCAAGATGGAACTCTAAAACTTCATACATACCTTCAATAGGCTTGATGCAGCAATACTGGGAAGAGGTGGAAATAAGGTGTGTGTTTCATTTTACTGGACAGTTTTCCATATTTTGCTCATTGTTTTTTTGTTTCATGAGAATTCTTGACCCATGACATGCAGAAAAAAAGTTTAATCAAAATGAGTTTCAAGGCATTTTGTCAAAATTTTTTGTTATTTACATTTGCCTTTTATTTAATTTTTCCCTCTGTTCATGAAAGATTCTGTTTCCTTTACCTTTAGTTTTTTGTCATCCTCCTTGGTGATTTATTTAGCTTTTCACCCCTCATGTTTATTTGTTTCTTCCACCAAAACTGCCAGCCGGAACCTGACCACGTAAGTCTCCACCGCGGTATTCTCCTTTGATTTTGGCATCTGCTTTGTTGTTTCAATAATTATATAATTTTATTATTTCTCATTGTGTTTTAAGCATAAGTAATCCATTTCCATTTTATCTCCTCAGCTCAAACTTAGAACTCAAAAACTTCCCTACAATAACCTACCCTAACCTTGTGGAAGCTTATTTAACAAGGGATGAGATATGAAGTTTCCAGTTGAGATTTTCAGTTAAGGATAGACTGAGATTGGTCGATGTACGAGGGGACAGCTGAGTGTTATTGAAGAATAGGGAATAGATGTTTGGAAGATTTTGTCAAGTTGTCAGGTGAAGAAATTGTTTGTTAAGGCATTGAAGAACACCTAAGTTATGTCTGCCCCATTGAAAAATAATAGCAAGGTCAGAGGTTTGGCATTTTGTAGCGTATAGTTGTGAGTTGTGTAATTCCTACTGAGAGGGTCTTATGTTAAAATGTGTGGAGTAATGCAGAGTAGAGTCATCAGCATAAAAGTGAATGAAACTTGTCTGATTTTACCAGCATGTTATTTCTATCATGGCTAGTATTAATGATGTCAAAATCTTAACACTAGTACTTTGGTAATGTTCATATGAAAATGGCTGGTTTGTTTATTTACATTTATTAGCTTAGAGTCCTCATGGGGGCTATGAGTAACTGAGGGGTGGCATATAAAGCTCCGATGAAACCAAAGAATTATAGTAAAATCATGAAGGTATATATAATCATGACATAAGTGAAGCAGGCATGAACTTTTATATGCACTGCTGCTGAGATGCTCAACCAACTGAGAAAGTTTGCACTATTACCAATTCCTTGGAATTTCTGGTAATAAGATCCTTCTGATAATAAAAAAAACTAAGAAATTGGGTAATGAGAACTACTTCAGGCCTGGCACCCCTGCACAGGGCCTTTGTGAACACCACCGCCAGTCACTCTTAGACTGTCTAGGGTTGTGCACTCTGTGGGTCACTCACCTTTCTTGTGCCCTCATGTCTGTGTCCATGGAGGTATTTTTTTTCTTTTTTTATGAAAATGTGTTATAGAAAATTAGTTGTGCTGATGCTGGCAGTTTTTAACCCCTCAAGTGCGGGGGTGTAACGTTAAGACAGTTCTCCCCATACGGCAATGTTCTGACGTTTTCCTGAAAATTGATCACATTCCATTATCAATTTCACGGCTCTTCCTAAGCCAGTAGCTTTAATTTTATGAGCATTCGCTTTATCTACCCTTCCTCTTCAATTTGCCATAAACCCATAATCTCTACATCATGTGGTGTTTCCGTGGTGATGTGATGAAGTGCAGTAACTTTAAGCTCTCAGCAAGCCTGTGTTCACATCGCTGCATAAGTTCTTGGTGGCGTGGTGTAGCTAACAGCCCTTCCCCTCCACGCACTCGACCCCGCTACAAAGCCCCTTCATTAACCTCATATTCTTAACTTGATAACCCTGAAGGGTGGTGGGATGCATCCTCAGGGGCCTGAGTATCACTTCCACCATCACCATAATGAGATTGATCTTCAGGATGGCCACCAAAGCAAGGTTGCACAATAATGGGGCTCAGCCTTCCTGATAAAACAAGGGGTTGGAGTTAAGTGCTGTTGATGTCACTGTCTCCAGCACTAATACTACTTTTGAAGCTTGAGGAAGTCACTTGCAGCTCTCTCCCAATTGCACTCACACTGAGAGATCTTTTGGGAGGAAGAAGAGGCATAGGAGGAGTCGAGTTCACTTGCTGTGGATACTTGTTTGCGGAATCAGACGAGGAAGATACAAAAAAAGACCTCCTGGCATTGTTACAGTTACAAAAACACTGAGAATGGCACGGAGGAGTTGTGTGGCAGCCTAGGAGTCACGCTGACCCATAAATTCCCGTGCAAACTTCAAAATTACATCGGAAAAAGGCAGAACATAAAAACCTGTCACCTGCCCTTAACCTGGCAACTGGAAAAACCTGTCACCTGCCCTTTAGGGATTAAATTATTAAGGGTTGAGGTGAGTGTTTGTCAGTGTTCTCCACTTCCAGGAGCTCCTTTACCACAGCTGGTAGAGGGATCAGACCCACACCCACCGAAAGCCACAGCCAAGCCAGTCCTTTATTCTCATGGGTCTGGCGTAGTACTAACTTAGGATATGACTAATTTTGGAATTTTTTAATATTGTTCTTTTTTTTTATTCATGTTTTGCATTTTTGGTTGGTTGAATCCACAGATGCAGAACTCACAGAAATGGAGGACCGATGGCATTGTGCTTCTCACTCCGTAACTGCCACCTCCTTATTTCATCTTTCTCACACCCCACAGGACACCATCTTGGCACAGCAAGATGACTTTTATGAGTTCCGGGAACGTGTACAGGAGTTGATCAAGGATGTGGTTTTCATCTGTGGTTCCAAGCTGTGCTTCCAACAAATGGCACATGTCCTCCAGGCACCTGATGTCACCAAGAATTGGAACCTCTTGGAAGCAGCACTGTTCATCATGCAGAGTGTCGCCAAGAACTTGGTACCGTAAGTATTGCCTGCCTGTGTCCCTGATTCATTTCTGTGAGCATTATCATTATCATGTTAG
Organism: Eriocheir sinensis; assembly: GCF_024679095.1. Classification (NCBI taxonomy): domain Eukaryota; kingdom Metazoa; phylum Arthropoda; class Malacostraca; order Decapoda; family Varunidae; genus Eriocheir; species Eriocheir sinensis. Next base: position 16,965,222 of record NC_066537.1, read on the forward strand.
TCCATGTCCTGTAGCCATGGCAGCCAGGGTTTCAAAAGGGCCTCTGTCAAGAGTTAGATAAAAATTTCCCAATAAAACATATTTTGAGTCAGGAGGACAGATTGCCCAGTAGAATGGACATGAATGCTGTCCAGACTCTTAATGTGTTTAGGGCAGCTTTAGGCACATGATGGAACTTATTTTTTATTCACTCATTGCATGCCCCCAGATCAGGAATGTTAGAAGCAAATGGAGAAATAATCGTATCTTCACAATCATCATCATTGACTTCACATCTTTTACACATACAGCATGGGAGGTTCTTGCCCGACTAGAAGCCTAGTTGGTATGCTGCCTTGGCTTCTAGTTGGAAGGCTCGGGTTCGATTCCCGGAACTCAGTGGTGTTCATTAAAGCCTGTACTACATAGAGACATACCTTGTTACCCTAACTGACATTGACTGACTACAGACTCATCAGAAAGGTTCCACAACCATTAAGTGATCAAAGTCTGCTGTTGGCCTTTAAGTTTAAAAGGGAATGTAGTTATTCATACAACATGCAAGCCCCATAAATCCAGCTAAAGCTACTCCTCTTCTAAACTCTAACTCTGTAATGCTGCTCGCCTTCAGGGAAGAAAGTGATGTGGTGCCGCCCATCCTGGAGGGGGTACTGAGCCAACCTGAGGATGTGCACCTACAAGTGGCCTTCACTTCCGTGCAGCTGCTGGCAGAGCTCAACGAGTGGATAGCCTGCCACCCAACCTTCCTGCCCCATGTCCTCCAGTTCCTCACACAACGGTTACACAACAAACACTTGGCCACTGTCTCAGCAAAGGTAAGTGTGTGGATGTATATTTACCTAGTTGTAGTTTTACAGGGCCTGGGCTTATGCTCGTGTGGTCCCGTCTCCGTATCTGTACTTGTCCAGTTTTTCCTTAACCCGTACAGTACCGGCCGATTTAAATATTTTTGGCTTGCCCATTACCGGCCCTTTTTTTTTTTTTTAGGCTTAAAAATGTTCCATGTGATGGGAAAAGTGGAAAAAATAAAAAATAAACATATGTCATTGACCTACTTTTCGTGGGAGAACTCCATGAAGTGTTACCACGGTGTGGCTGGAAACGACCCCTGTACATGATCGATGGTTTATGGGGGATTTGACAAGTGATGGAGGCCAGGTAGCACATTTTTGTTGCACACAGGTGTAGAATTCTCCAGAGAGCATCATTTCATGGGGTATAAGTGTAGGATTTTCAGAATTTTCAGGACAGTAGAATCTCGTGTTACAAAGGCGGCTCGATATAGCCTATATCCTCATCTGGCACATAATCCTTGTCTGAACCAGAGTCTGAGAGTGCTCCCACGTCTTCTTAAGATGAGGAAACCTCAAACTCACTGTCTGTCGCCATATGGCAAAAGGAATTGGCGGCCGCAACATTGTTTAGACTTGGTCTTGATCTTGATGTCACAGGTGGCTTGTGATTCCTAACTAGCTTGGGTAGTGTTGCCAATGCTACAAATGCACTCACACAGTGTTGCCGTTGTCTGCAGCAGTCTCTGTAGCAAAAATAATCCCGCTACATCGACTGTAAGTGTTTAGCAAGCCCGACGTGTATACGTGTCGCTAGTACTGTATGGGTTAAAGTTGTGCACACTCTTTGCCAATACTACTTCCTCACTTAATCTATTCCAAACCTCTATATTTATTTGTGGGAAGCTATATTTTTTTATGTCTCAAGAATCTTCTTTTTCTCAATTTTTTACTGTGTCCTCGTGTGTTGCTGGTGTTTCTTACTTCTCTTAGTAGTAACTCCTCATTATCTACTTCTTCCATTTTATTCCACAATTGTAAATTAGTATTAGGTCTCCCCTTTCTCTTTGTTCCAATGTTGGCATGTCCATTTCCTTTAACCTTTCTTCATATGACAATCCCTCCAGTTCTGGAACCATCTTTGTTGCAATCCTTTGTATTCTTTCTAATTTTTTTACGTGTTTCTTCTTATGGGGAGACCACACAGTTTCTGCATATTCCAACTTTGGTCTAAACATAGTGGTAATCATCTTTTTCATCATATCCTTATCCATGTAGTGGAATGCTATTCCTGTATTTCTTACTATTCTATACATATCACCGAATATCCTATTTACATGACTCTCAGACTGTTCATTATCTTGTACTGTCACTTGTTACAGCCCTCAATCAAGATGCCCTTTCCCTTATGACCTTCCTTACCTGCCTTCCTGTTCATTAGCTCTCCACACACTTGATCATCATCTTCTGCACGCCCCTTAGGTTTTCATTTTTCAAAGAAGCCTCTCGCGTGGCAGTCTGTCATAATATACACAGCTTTAACCCTTTAATGCCTGAATTATTTGCTCACTGGTAAAAAAATATCTGATGCTTCCTTCATGTTCATTTTGCTGCACAGTTGATATGTATATAACTTTTTTGATATATACTTCAATTTACATGGATTTTTTCAAACGTGACAAAAACGTCACACTCGTCCTTCATGCATTTAAGTTCAATTAGTTCCTTTCGGAAACATACATTTTGTATCTTAAAAGTATAATATCTCTCTCTCTCTCTCTCTCTCTCTCTCTCTATATATATATATATATATATATATATATATATATATATATATATATATATATATTATATATATATATATATATATATATATATATATATATATATATATATATATATATATATATATATATAATATATATAAATCATCATGTGACTGTCTGAGGTCCTTACCATCGTCCTGACTTACGGCATTGCGCTCCACAGTGCGCTGTATGCAGAAGAATCAAAAGGAATCCAATTCTGCATGACACATGTATTTTTACTTGTGAAGGCCGAAGTCAACGAAATAGTTATGTTTGAATAGCTATCCTAAATGCGAATGATGACAAATAAAATGAAGCAAAATACTTACTAATGAGTGAGAGAAATGGAGGAAAAATACCGCACCCATGTGCACGTATCAATGCGTCACCCATCTCTGACAAAGAGAGTAACTTGAGGTGCCAAACACCACTTATAAACTGCATTGACAGTGACAGGAGCACTCAGTAGAGCGTGACGGCTCCGTAGCACCCAGCGGTGAGTTGATAAGGTCTACGGTCTTATCATGCCATCCATTTGCTTCAAATGTAACAAAATCGTTACCATCGTCACTTTAGGGTTAATGTAGAAACTCAGAGCTTTGAAATAAATGATCTTTCTCCATGAATTCAAATTGTTGTTTAGATGTAAAATATTCTTCCAGGAACAAAACTGATCTGTTCTTTTATGTGTGGGTGTGCATGTGTTTATTTTAGGGGGGAGATGGGGTGTACTTAGTAGTGGTTTGCAATGGTGGAGTACACATTTGTCATGTTTGATCTTCTAATGTAGTTCGGATGATGGACTTTTACTGTATATAGAGTACAGTTTCTTCCTTGATTTTCCCACATTAGTGAATAAGTAAGAATATAACTTAACCTTCCTCTTCTGCATTTTTTTTTTTTTTTACAATTTTATTCTTATGCTGTTATAATATAAAAGATTAAACTCACACATACTTTCCTTGACCTTTGCTCAGTATTTTGAAATTAGATTAGCTTCTAATGGCAATTCTTTTTCCAATATGAAAGTCAGACATTCATATCAATCTGTGTGCCTTACAGGCCCTGGATGCTATCTGCCAAAGCTGCCGGGACCACATTGAGCAGCACTTTGATGGTCTCATGCAGATCATTGCCTCCCTGGACTCCTTCAGCATCAGTAACGAGGCAGTGGTGGGACTGCTCAAGGGTGTTGCCTCCATCCTAGGCCGCCTTCCTCGTTCTCGCATCAAAGATGACATGCGGCAGCTCTGTCTCCTCCAGATTACCAGTCTTGGGAAGCTGATTGAGGTAGGGGCCGACTACTAGTGGAGTATGTGTTGGGGGGAATGGAATAAGGCTGGTAATGATAGGGATGGAGGGAATACAAGAGTGTTTGAATACCAATATGAATACCTCAAATTTCTAAGAATATGAATGCTAGCACAAATGCAATGAATTACTAAGAATTCAAATGAAAATATGAATGCTTAGAGAAAGTATTCAATCAAAATGGCAGTCACTTCCGCGGTATTTTTCCACGGGCTATTCCTTGAATAATGAAATCATGACAGTCAGATTATACTAATAATACAAATACTTTGTGCAAGTATTGACATTCGGATGAGAATATATTTATTTATAGTTGAAATAATTTTAATTCAAATACATCCAAATACTGTACTTGAATGTATTTGAATATGAATCCCTGAGTCATGATGAGTTTGATAAGAATGGAATCTTTTTTTTTGTGTGTGTATGTGTGCTTGTTTGTTTGCTGTTACTGTTGCCCTTTTCATATGTTCATTCCTCCATCAGCTATGTATTTTTTGTTCCTAGAGGGTAAAAGCCACTTCCTTCTTCATGCAGGAAAATGAAGATGATGATTATTCTTGGCTTTAAAGAATATTTTTATTTAACTGTTGCATTCCTGTATTGTTATTTTTCACCTGTAGGAGAATGTTCCATCTGAGAAGAACACCAAAAGTGACCCAGTTGTGTGGCTGGACCGTCTCGCCGCCATCTTCCGTAATGTGAACCCCACTGTGCAAAATGGGGAGCAACATCCCTGCCAGGAGGTGGTGATGGAGGTGGGTGCTGCAGGGATGGGTATCCCAAACCCTGTTTGAGTCGGCCAGAGAATATAAGTGGTTATGTGGCCCCTTGCCATTTTTCTTCCTTAAGAGTGAGCTTGTTTTTGGTTTGTGATAGAGCATAGTTAAGTATCACAAAGTGTTGTGAGTGAGTTGGAAGTAAAATCTATTCTTGCAAGACTGTACAGGACATTTAGGAAATATCAACATACTCTTTTTTAACCTTCTGGATAAAATGATACTACTCAAGAGAGAATCAACTTCCTATTATTATCTCTCTTCTCTCCCTCTTGTTCTAATAACTCCCTTTATTAATGACCTTCCTCCCATGAACCCATTTTTTTCCTTTGACTTTCCCATAAACATTCTACCTTACTTTTTTTTTTAACCCTTCTCCCCTCTCCTTACATCATCCAAGACTCTTCCAATCTCTCCTACCAGCACTACTTATCTATAGCTATCAATATTTTTGATGCCCTATCCCCTCCTATGGATTCCATCCCTCTACTTTTATCTCCAATTTCCTGTCAGGCCAATATACCTCTGCTGGAGCAGACAGTCACAGTTCTGTCCCTAAACCCATCAAAGTGGTGTTTTGCAGGGCTCTATGTTCATTTATGATAATTCCAAAGCAAACTTTTCTGTCCACTCCTGTGCTGATGACTACTTTGCATTACTCAGCTTCTAATAAGAGACCCTCCGAACAGGAATTTCTGGACTTAAAGCTAGACACTACAGAACGCATGACCTCTGACCTTGCTATCATTTCTAAATGGAAAGTAACTTGTATCTTTCAATGCCTCAGAAACTCAATTTCTCCTCCATCTGTCAACTCAGTACAATATTCCAAATCTCTATCCCCTATTCTTTGATAACACTCAGCTTTCCCCTTCTTCCACAGTAAACATTTTTTCATATCTCATCTCTTGCTAAATTGGCTTCTAGGTTAGGCGTTTTGTACGTCTCCACCAGCTCTTTCCCCCTTTTCAGATGCTATCCATCTGTATTGTCTCCACCAGGGGCTTGTCTGCCCTCGCATGGAGTATGCATCTTGTGTGGGGGGGCTCCACATGCAACCCTTTTGGAGAGAATAGTCAAAGGGTTTTTGTCTCATCAACTTCCCCCCACTTACTGCTTTCTACCCTTCAAATTCCACTGCAGTGTTGCTCTCTATCTAATTGAAATATATTTAGTAATACGAGTACAGCCATTATGGAGAGGTTTTTAATTAAAGATACCATCTGAAACTTCCGCCAAGAAACGGAAACGCTCTATTAATCCATCATTCCACGACTAAAAATTCACAATATATATATATATATATATATATATATATATATATATATATATATATATATATATATATATATATATATATATATATATATATATATATATATATATATATATATATATATATATATATATATATATATATATATATATATATATATATATATATATATATATATATATATATATATATATATATATATATATATATATATATATATATATATATATATATATATATATATATATATATACGCTGTAGGCATCTTCCGTGGGGCCTGATGGTCGCCCAAGGCTTCCAGGTTGGGCCTGATGGTCGGCCCAGCCTGATTTGGCGCAGACAAGTGTTATAGTAGCGCCCTCTTGCTTGGCTTATGCTGCCCCGAACTCGTTCTTGATTCGCTGGACGGCTTCCTCTAGAGTCCGGGTTGATGGGTGGTCTTCAGGACAGCATGTGGGTAGTTTTAAGCCACTCATGCGGTGACTGAAAATCCAGTGGTAGCGTGAGGATTCAAACCCGTCGTCCATCACGGGCATTGTGGGTCCAATGCACGCTATCACTGCCACCGCCTACCTAAATATATATATATATATATATATATATATATATATATATATATATATATATATATATATATATATATATATATATATATATATATATATATATATATATATATATATATATATATATATATATATATATATATATATATATATATATATATATATATATATATATATATATATATATATATATATATATATATATATATATATATATATATATATATATATATATATACACACACACACACACACACACACACACACACACACACACACACACACACACAATTGGGGTCGCACTGAACAGTTGAAAGTGCTGAATGGAGTCATGCTAGGAAAGGTTTGGGAACCCCTGATCTACAGCTTCCTCTCACTTTCTGTCAGCAGTACTCTCAGTTACCTACAATTAGGTGTGTTTCCAACTACTTTCATCCTTACACTTAACTTCTCTACTTTGGCTTTGCATTCTCTCATACAACAATCCATATATGCATTAAACAACCATGGTGACATCACACCCCTGTCTAACATTCACACCAACACAAAAACTCTCACTCACTCAAGGGGAGGCGGTGGTTGAGTGGTTAGCGTGCCAGTGCCACATCCAGGAGGGCACAGGTTTGTTTCCTGCCTGCCACCACAAGCTTGGATTTTTCAGTAACCTCCGAGTGGCCTAAAACTACCCACATGCTGTAAGATCATCTATCTGCCTGGAATCTCTACCTGTATTTTCTCTAAAGAGAGGATCAAAGATGAGCCTAGTGGGGCAGCATGAGCCAAGCAAGATGGCATCACTATAAACACTTGCCTGCACCATAGCAGGCTGGGGCTGACCATCAGGCCCCACCAAGAAAGCCTACTGGTACTATAGGCGGAAACATGCACCGGAGCATCTGCATCCCTTTAAAAAAATTGATACTTCGAAGTAAATGCCCTGACGCTATATCCGCAAGACATCCTATAAAGGCTTTTTGTCCACCCTGTCAGGCCTTCTCTAAACCCATGAAAGCAGCAAACATTTTCCTATTCTTCAGGTTTTCATCTGTCATTTTCAGTGCAGAGATCTGATCCATGCATCTCATCCCTTTCCTGAAACCTACTTCTTCATTCCTTACACTTTTATTGGTTATTTTCAGCATTCTCTTATTTATGGCCCTTCCATATACCTTTCCTGACACACACTGTATGCTCATTTTCCCATAACTGTTTCAATTTTCCTACATCCTCTTTCTTTTCACAGCAGGACAGTGGTGACATTTCTCCAGTCTTGGTGCTTTACCCTGCTCCTGTGCCTGATTACGTATCCACAGCATCCTTTCCACAACTACATCTCCATCATAATAGTTATCCTGTTGCAGGTGTGGCCCACACTGTCACTGACTTTCCAAAAGTACAGCAGTGACCTGCGTGTCATGGAGCACTGCTGCCGCTGCCTGCGCTTTGCTGTGCGTTGTGTCCACCAGCAGTCAGCACCTCTCCTCTCTCCTCTTGTTGAGCAGGTGGGCTGAAGAAAATCTCCTCAGTTTTAATATTGATATAATAAATATTCCTTCTCCATCCTATAGTCAGTAGTTATCAATGGGTTCATTCATCAGATCTACTTGTTTGTTGTCTGCAATATCATTATCATAGTGTAAACAGGCACCATAAGGAGATGCTTGGATTTGTTATTGCTATGCCGTTGGCATTGTCTCTGTATTAGGTAGGTTGAGTTGCCTCACTATCATTATCATGTTCCAGGTAGCTTAGTTATAAGTGTTTCTACCTGGACTTCCAATCCTCCTCCTCCTCCTCCTCCTCCTGTCATTCTGCTGACCACTTCCCCTTTTACAACTGCAGATTGTAGGGCTGTATGTAGCTCATGGACACAGCTGCTTCCTGTACCTGGGCAGCATCCTGGTGGATGAGTATGCCAGTGAGGCCGGCTGTGTAGGAGGGCTGCTGGCCATGCTGGAGGCTTTCACGCAGCCCACTTTTAACCTCCTCACACAGCCCAATGGCTTCCGTGACCATCCAGACACTGTGGATGACTGGTTTAGGCTGTGTGCCAGGTGAGTGGTGGTTGTGGTGGTGACTTGTTGGGTAAGGCTGGGAGGATTGACAGGCAAAGTTGCAGTTAGTAGTTGTAATAGCAGTAGTTGGTAGCTTACTACTCTAGAGTTGGTGTCCAATTATCATTTGCAATGCTACAGAGGCCTGTCAACCTATCAGTTTTAAAAATCATTATATTGCTCCTCACTGCTTTGTGTGGAGCTTGTGGGACACAGATTTCAAGGAGAGTATAGGGAGAACAATTTCACAGTATATCTTGGGATGTAGCACCTGTATTGTAATTATGAGAACTGTACATTTGATAGGTGGGATTTTACTACTAAGTACTGTATACTTTTGTGGTCAGGTTCCTGCAGAGAGCTCCTGTGGCCTTCCTGCAGTGCTCAGCTGTTAACACCATTTTGGAGTGTGGTCTACAGGCTTGCATGCTGGACCATAAGGTGGGTAATTCATATCTGTATCCCAAACATTTGTTTATCATTTATGAGTGTGTGTGTGTGTGTGTGTGTGTGTGTGTGTGTGTGTGTGTGTGTGTGTGTGTGTTTACCTATTTGTAGTCTACCCGCTACCGGGCCCGAGCTAAGCTCTAATAGTCCCGTCTCCATATCTACATTCATCCAGTGTGTGTATATACCTATTTGTATTTACCTATTTGTTGTCTACCAGGCCCAAGCTAAGCTCTAATAGTCCTGTCTCCATATCTATATTCATCCAGCGTTTCCTTCATTTGTTGGACACTGCTCGCCTCCACCACCTCTTCCCACAAGCTGTTCCATGTGTTAACACTTCTATGTGGAAAACTATACTTTTTCAAGTCACTCAAACAGGTTCCTTTATTAAGTTTCTTTCCATGTCCTCTCAGCCCCTGCGTTCTTGCAGTTGAGAAGAGATCATCTCTATCCACCTCATCAAACTTATTTACCAACTTATACAGCGTGATCAGATCTCCTCCCTACCTTCTTTGTTCCAGTGTCATCAAGTCCATCTCCTTCGATCTGTCTTCATATGTCATATTCGAGAGTTCTGGGACCATTTTAGTTGCAATTCTCTGTATCCATTCCAACTTTCTGATATCCTTCTTTTTGTGAGGCGACCACACAACTGCAGCATATTCAAGTTTTGGTCTTATCAATGTTGTTATTATTTTCTTCATCATTTCTTTGTCCATAAAATGGAATGATACCCTTATATTTTGCATCATCCTGTAGGTTTCTCCAAACAGCTTGTCTATGTGCTTTTCTGAGGATAGTGTGTCTTGCATCATTACTCCCAAATCTTTTTCTTCATGTACCACCTTTAAGTTTTCTTCTCCCATCCTATATGTTTTCCTCGTTCTTTTTTTACTTTTCCCCATTTCCATAATATGGCATATGTTTGCATTAAATTCCATCTCCCATAACTGGCTCCATCTATACACTCTGTCCAGGTCTTTTTGCAGTTCTTCACAGTTTTCCTCCATTCTCACTTTTCTTATTAACTTTGCATCGTCTACAAAAAGGCTCATATAACTTTTTATACCCTTCGGCATATCATTTATATATATTATGAACATTATTGGTGCCAGAACTGAGCCTTGAGGAACTCCACTCTCTACTTTCTTCCTATTTGATTTCTCTTCCCTAATCACCATCCTCATTTCTCTTCCTGTTAAGTAATCCTTTATCCACTCGATAACCTTTCCGCTCATTCCTCCCCACTGCTGTAGTTTCCAGATTAACCTTTTGTACGCAACTTTGTCAAAAGCTTTTTTTCAAATCGAGATATACACAATCAGCTGATCCTTCTCTCTCTTGCACCACGTCTATTGCTCTTGAGTAGAAACATAGTAAGTTGGTGACACACGATTGTGTGTATGTGTGTGTGTGTGTGTGTGTGTGTGTGTCATCTTATTTGTTTGCTTGATTATTTATTGTTTGCCTAGTTGCACAGTCTACCATTAATGCAAGCAGGTTTGCATGTTTACCTGTTATTTTTGCTAATCTGAAACACTCCCTTGCCACTGCATGTCTAAGTGCATTTCAATAAAACTTACCTGTCTGGCAACTCAGCTACATGATTCAGTATTGCCAACAACTGACTTCATTGTCTATTGTCAGTGACCTAATGGGGAGTCAGTGGGAAAGGGTGTCTGGCCAAGTTTCTTAAGTCCCTTTTTCCAAGTAGTAAAGTTTTTGTTTCTGTGATTTTGGTGCAGTAATAATATAATTATTTTAAGATGTAACCTCATTCTTTCTTAGACTCCTGTAACTCATCCTCATGTTATTGATGTAAACCAAGAGCATGGTGTGGGAGAATACTCATTACTTTAGGTCCGGACTCCACAAAACTCGCCTCTCTCCACAATAGAGTAGCTTTCCTTTTGTTGTCTAGTTTCCCTTATATTCCACAGAAGCATCTTGCAGGCCATTAATGAATGTCTTAAGGATGCAAGCCAGGATTTACTTTTGGTTGTGCAATCAAAATCATCCGATCATCTTGAATTGTATCTATTTAATGGCATAATAATTAATGTAGTACTTCTAACCAGTATTCAACTTTCTACATTGAAAAATGATGACTTAAAAGTATTATGATAAAAATATTCAAAAATTTGCAATATTTTGAAGCCTATCTTCTCAGAACCTATCATGTAATTTTGATTTCATCTTTCTTGGACATGTTCTGTCCTTACAATTTGGTTGGAGGAATTAATTCTACATTGATTAGCTGATTTTTGACAAGCATTTATTCTCTCAGACATATTTTTCAACTTTCTGAAATAGAAAATTGAATTTCAGGAAATATTTTGCAAGCTTACAATAAAGATAGGACAAAGTCCTCCAACCATTATTTAGTTTAGGTGGTATAAAAATTTATAAATAAAAAAAAAAAATCATCAGTCACAGAGAAGAGAAGATAGCATTCAAAATACAGTTATTCTTTGAAAAATCACTTTTGAGAAAACCCTTCCTAAAGTTTAGGCATAGGCATGCATGAACCAGGTAGAACCATGACAAAATTTGTTACTTTCATTTTGAAGAAGCAATGGGGATTAAATTAAGACCAAAACCACTGCAATTGGTTAATAAATAGTGAATGCATGGGCTATCAACCATGACTATATGACAAACTTTTTTTTTTTTTTGGGGGGGGGGGGTCATGAGCACAGAATTACAGACTCAATATTGCTCATCACCTCCGCCAATGAAGTTGGGAGGAGGTTATATTTTCGGTACGGTCAGTATGTTTATTTATTTGTTTGTTTGTTCGTGAGCAGTCTCCTGTGCACAATTTTGCAGATATCTCAACCAATTCTTCAGGGAAGCTTCGTGTCCATCCAGAATAGAACTCATTAAACTATTAGTGTCAAAGGTCAAGGTCGCACAAAACGTCAGATTGGCCATAGCTTCAGTTCTCGTCATCGTAGAGACTTTTCATATTTTAGCTCATGGAAAGATGCTCCTTGCATGGCCTTGACCTTGACCTCAAAAAGTTTCCAAAAAAATAGAATTTCATCAAATTTCGAAACAAATGCTTCCATATGATGCATAGGATCACAGTTGATGCCTATACCAATTTTCAGGATGACCTTTGGCAGAGGTGTGCACTCTCTGAGTACTATGTGTCTAGTTTGGGTTATTTTGTGTGCATATTGCTGTGCCAAGTTAAATATGAATATTTTTTGGGCTATTTGATGAATATAAAATAATACGTTAGGCCTTTTCTGGTTTTATAAAAGCTCACCGCTGGGCCATTACAGAATTTATGTGAGATGGGCTAGACACGTGGTGAAGCAACAGGTGTGGTGGGGGATGGAGTAGTCAAAGGAGGTGGTGGGTGAGCGGACAGCAGGCAGGGGAGGGAGGTTGTTGGTCAGCTACTGGCAGGGAAATTTCAGTCTTTTTCCACCTTGCAGCCAAAAGCTTGTTCTTTTCTGGCTTCCCCTTATATATCCTGTTCTTCTTAGGCATCTTGAATGTGCATAATATCCACTAGAAGAATGAAAAGCTCTTGAAAATGATAACACCGCGATGACCAGCCGTGTGTATGTCTAGTAAGAACACATGGCCTTGTAGAGCACCTTGTAGCGAGGCTAGAGGTTTGAGTTTCCAATGAGAACATTAACTTACCAATATTTCTAAATAAATAGCACAACAAGAGCGAAAAATAGATATAAGAGGATTTAAAGTCCACTTGCGTGACTCGCCCATGATGTAAACAAACGCCCAGTGGCGTGACAATTAAGTTTTAAATGGCCCATGCAGCAAATAAATTTCGCTCTTTGATGCTCAAACTTGGTGGAATGGTAGAGCAGATATTTCTCAGAATTTTTTTCGTGCGTGTGTTCTTTATTAGATATAGGTTCATAGTACGAGTATTTTCTAACTTCTTGCTCAACTAACATCCTCATTACTTTCCTTCTTTGAAAATTTAGAAATGTTTTTTTATTCTCAAGATTGATCACTTTACAAATCTTGCATGCTTCCTTCAGGTGTCCTCTAAATGACTTGCAGTTCTTTAACCCTTAGACTACAGGTGTAATTATATAACACATCAGCAGCCTTGGCCATGGCTATAAGTGTATTTATATAACGCATGCCATTTACCGCTGGAATATTTCTGTGAATGTAGTGAAAATGGGTCATATGTGCTTATGCTATTCTTAGCATAAACTTTGGCAGTTGGCAACCTCCTCCTATCAGTGAGTCCTATGCTAGGTGCTGAGATGTACGAGTCGTGAAAACGTTGAAGTCTACTGAGAAAAAAAATAAACTTTTTTTTTTGTCAAACTACTGAACATAACTAAACAAACTGAACTTCACTGAAATCAAGACATTTTTATTGATCGTCAGTGTATGTTTTTGCATCTGGAAATATCCAGAAACACTGAGCTAATGCCCCCTCACCCACATTCCCACCTCTCCTGCTCCCAGTAAAGCTGAAGTTAAAATTTTAACATCAGTCATCAAGTTCAAGGTAAGCTGAATTTGATGAGAACAAAATGAACTTGATTGCAGTGATAGTAATTGAGCTCAGAATAAAAAAATAAAAAAAAAGCATTCAGTACCTACTACAAAAAAATTCTTAAAGTGTGGGAGTCGCAGAGAGAAATAGCTGTCTCTTAGGGGTTAAGAAAGGCTTTCATATGCATTGTGTGAAGTTGCATCCACACTAAGTATTGATCTAGCTGTCTCGTCTTGTTTTTTTTTTTTTTTTTTTTTTGTGTGTGTGTGTGTGTGTGTGTGTGTGTGTGTGAGACCAAGCGTCAGTATAAATACTAGAGCATAAAATTATATGAATGCCGGTGGTGGCTGGTTTTGAGGGTCATTTTATTTTAATGGGCTGCCATATGTGGATGAAACAGCACAGTAACACCCTGATGTCTTGTTGGTTAGTTAGTATTTTCATTCCTCACAGTGGCATTTTTTCCAGCCATGGTCTTAATGACAATTTTTTTTTGTTATCCCAGTATGTAGAAGTCTAGAGTATTCATGCTCTTTCACGCTCATTCACAGAGGTTTGTATACACACACACTGCACCACCAGACTACTGCACGCCTTCCATCCTTTATTTATGAGTTACTTCCTGTGGCCAGCTGACGGCAGTACCACTCCGCCACCCCTGGACCCCACTCACCACCACCTCCTCTACCACCACCACCACCACCACACCTCTCGCCTCACCATCACCTCTCCCCCCCCACCCTGCACACAGGAGGCCAACTCAGCGGTGCTCAAGTTCTTCCAAGATCTCGTTGAGGCCGGGAGGAAACATGAGGATCGCCCTGACTTCGAGACCCGAAGGAGACTGGTTACAGAGATCTTCAACACTCATGGGGAGAGTCTCGTGGGAAACTTGGTGACGGCAGCTGTGTTCATCCTCCCGCAGTACATGCACCATGATGTTGCCGAAACCTTCTTCCAGGTGAGGTGCCCCTGGTATTTTGTTTTCAGTGTGTTTGGCTGATTGCCTTCTGTCTTTAACATGCTGTGAATGATATAAAGGGGAAAGATAAAGGGTTCCGTTACTCAGGAGTGTAGGGTTAAATGAGTAGCCTCACCTGTGTGCAAGGCAACTGGCATGTGGAGTGGGTTGGTTATTTTTTTTTTCTGCCACCTTGAACCTTCCTAGTATAGTTAACCAAGTACACCCATTAGCACTTCTAATGACAGCCAGTTGTAGACCTTTGTCGCACCCAGTGCCTATTGGCTTATGATTTTTGGCTAAATGTATTAGATTGGAAAAAATGGGTCGTGTAGCTTCCCAAGACTTGCTTGCCATTGGAAACTAGGCTGTTTTAACCCTAAAATGACGGCCATCATTTATTTAATTAAACACGGGGCGGTCCACACAGGCGGACATTGTTTATTTAATCAGACTCTGCGCCACTAATTTTAATGTTTAGATCAAATTTGGCTGATTCTGTGACTTGCCGAGTTGTCTGCCAGCATATCTGACCCACGTGGATTTGAAATAAGATCATTAGGCCTCACTGAGCAGCCCTGGAACCCAAAGATAAAAAAACACAGGGAAACACAGTGATGCATCAGGAGGAAAGGACAGGAGAGAGAGTGAAGATTATTCTGCGTACAAGGATAACAGTGATGAAAACATTGTGAGTAGTGACAGCAGTAGTGATAATGACTTAGAGAGTGATGATGTTATCTCACTATCTGTACTACACTCTAGTCCAGCAAGTGCTTCCATGACAACACTGCAGGGTAAGAAGATGTAAGGCATGTGTTCCCGCGACTGAAACAGCCAGCTCTGAGGAGGACTGAAAGTGAGTAAAGGAGATGTTGTCTAAATTATTTCAGTATAAAGAACAATTCATATTATTGACATTCAGTCGTGAGATGGAGGAAGTGTGAAGCATGCCGCCACCGTTGTCCTGAAGAGGGTGGCCATTGTTGCTGGAGCTGGAGATAAACGTAAACAAACGTGTTTGCTAGGAGGAGGAGGAGGAGGAAAAATAGCCCAGTGTGATACCCCCTTCACACACACACACACACACACACACACACACACACACACACACACATACACAACTTATGAAAATATTGGAGAAATATGTCTTTGTCAAGCCGGTGGGGGATATTAGGCTACGTCCCCCCTGTCATGCAATGCTGCGTGTCCATGCTTGTGTGAAGTGTTTTATTTCTCCACACTAATTTCTTCCCTCTCCTGCACTTCTCCCGACAAGCCTATCTACCCATCGTACTAAAATAAGGGAGTAAAATTCAGTGAATACATGATCAACATGGTACCGTATTTTACTTGTTTGTTTATGTATATGTACTGTATTTGATGGCTTATAAGACGCATGGGCTTATAAGACGCACCTCCAATTTCGACAGGCATTTGAAAAAAAAAAATAATGAACGGGTTTGAACCACGAGTGTCAGGTGAAGATTTTTCACCCAACATTCGTAGCCCTTCCCACCACCACGTCATTATTAAAGTTCACATGTATTGAGATCCTTATCAAATCACAATACTTTACATTTAAGATCCTTAATATTTGCTGGGACCTACCAGAATTGGTCCTTCTTAGAGATTCGAGGGTACTGCTTTGAGATGTAAACAAACATGGTGGAGACAGCGACATTCAGTTTGTGCATCATATTTCTTTGTTATTATTCTACATCACAAGTCTAGTTGTTGTAATGTTCTAGTATATTTTTAAAACATAAGGAAGAATGAAATTTCAATCTTAAATGTGCTTCAATTTTTGTTGAACACGTATGTAAAGTAAGAATGTTAAGAGACGAGCAAAATGGAGAAACAGGCACTTTTAAATATCAACCTATCTTCTCAATATCTCGTCAGCATTATCCATATATTGTTTGTGTGTATCAATCAAACAAAGTTAACAGTTTTATGAAAGTCTGTCTTACCTCAATGATCCCTGTCTACTAAGAAAATATAGTGCGTCCTGCGTGTGTTGTCAAGTTTGGTGTACAACCATCCACTAGTTTGTTTAAGTGCAAGCATTAAGTCACTTAATTTTCTTCCTGACTGGTGTCATTTTATATGAAGTAGTGGTAAGTACTACTGTTATGCACTGTTACTTTAGAAAAGAGTTGCCGTTGTTGCTGTAGTCAAATATGGTATATTGTATGCAGTCAAATACGGTATATTGTATGTACATATCTCGGAATTATCAGTGAATTTATGTTTGTCTTTGTGCACCATTTCATTCCTCATATGTTGATATATAATACATGATGATTATATTTAGTTTTATGGCTTAAATATAGGCATAATCAGTGGTGGTGTTTAAAAGTTGGCGCACACAGCAATCTCGGATAGCCGCACTTTCAACGCTGCTGGGGCGAAAAGGTTAAGTGTTCCTTAGTCTTGAAACACTATTTTCACTTCCCAGAGTTTTTAGTTGAGTAATTATGTATGTTGTTCTTTTTTATTATGTATGAATATTCAAAGTGTTGATCAGTTTAATCAATTCATATGGCCTTGTTTCACCTCATTTTCTTTATTAACAGATTATGCAATATGACCGTCCAAAGTTCTGTGGGTGGCTGGAGGCGAAGCTGAAGGTCCTGCCAACAAAGAATGCTGGTGGAGTGGAAGCTGTCAGTACTACAGAGCTGGCAGAGTTCCACAAGGCAGTGACACAGGCCGAGCGCACGA
Organism: Eriocheir sinensis; assembly: GCF_024679095.1. Classification (NCBI taxonomy): domain Eukaryota; kingdom Metazoa; phylum Arthropoda; class Malacostraca; order Decapoda; family Varunidae; genus Eriocheir; species Eriocheir sinensis. The sequence continues at coordinate 16,982,440 of NC_066537.1, forward strand.
AGGAGATCACCCGAGCTCTCGTTGACTTTTCCCGGTTCTTTAGCTGACAGGATGGGCCAGCTAGGTGAGGCAGCCACCTTGGAAGGTATCTGTCTGTGACAAGAACGGGGGAGGGTGTGGTTAGGTGTCTTGGGTATGTTGTGCCACGTCTGGGGATGGCCTATGGCCTGCCCAACCCCCTGGCCTTGGGTGGTGAAGAGTGGACTGTCACATTGTCTGTGATTCTCCTGCTAGAGAATCATGAAATGACAGCTATTAAAATATCTATTTTTTACTCTCTGGGAATGTGCAAATTCCTGGAATAGTTGTCAATTAAATTTTGTCTTTTATCCCCTGGTGGGATGATTTATCAACAGATTGAGGTCTGCACTTACCTAAGTCATTCACCTCTTCTCCAAGCACTCCCAGCATCAAAACAAACAAAATAATTTTGATGGGTGATTTTCCTTCACTACCCCTTTGACAGGGAAGTTATTATTTCTTCTTTCCCATTCATAAAATTGAAATTATTTGAGTTTTATTGTTTTATGTCTGGCAGTGAGTGTGGGAGGTTCAAGGTCTGAAAGTCCTATAAAAATGAACAACTCATCATACTAAACCTCTGGACGCTGGCCAAGTTGCAGAGTAATCTGAAGAGTAAACGTTTTAGCTACTCAACTTACAGGTATAAATATTGCACCAGACAGACTTGTATAAATTGTAGATTCCGTTTTATATTTTTATTCTGCATGTGGCCAGGAGTCATGACTTGCGTAGAGGTTTCTGCTGAATTTATCTGCTGGCCTCTGCTTCCCTCTTGTGATAGAGAGGCTGCTGCTGCTGTTGTTGCTGCTGCTTCTGCCCTCTCCAGCAGTCAACACTTGAGAAGTTTCTACATCCATCAAAAATTCCATGACTGTTGGCCAACTTGCTCTTGCCATCTAGTGGCAGTGGGGTATAAGTTTGAAGATTCTCTGATGGTGCAGTGCAGGTTATTATTTTTCTTTTTGATGAACATTTCCAGACATTTGACAAATCAAAGTGTTTCATTTCATAAAAGAATTCCCATATGCCGGATTAATTCTTGCAATATTTCTACATTGATATTTTTACTTGTAAAGAATCGTTTCTTTTACGTTGCTGGGATCAATTCTAGTCCAAGCTTACTCTCGGTTCCTCCAGTCACTGCACATCAGCTAGTCTGTGTGTAGCCAGCCGTAAGAAAGCCATGCTTTGATCTGTTTGTTATCTTGAAATCTGTCACACAAGTTGATTTCACACTGAATTTCAGAGACTCAGGAAGTGACAGTGTTTGGACTAAGCAATTTCCCAGATTCATCACAAAGTTACTTTTCAAAACTATGCCACTTTTCTTGATGTATGAAACCTGTCTTGTCATGGGGAATGCACTTTTGATGGGGCCTTTAACCTACCCTAAGTTCTACCTTTGTCCAAAGTATTGTTGGAAGTTACTCCATGGAGAAGTGCATGTGTAGGGAAGTCAGTGTGGTGAGGAGTCGTTACCTTGCCATAAGGTAGTCTCCTACTCAAGATGGAAGTGGTTGGTACAGCAGTGAGATATATGAGAGAGGAGGAGTATTTTTACACCTCTTGCCCCTCCCCCATCCCCACTCCATACCACTGAGGTCATTCCCCACCCATATGTGGCTGGCATATTTGTTTTGTTAAGATAAATACAGTCATAATTACTTTGTATTGAGTGGTTATCATTTTTCCTAAACTTAACAGGTTCCACAGCAGCTGATGTACTAGTAGGCATGAAACTCCCTTCCAAAAAGTTGAAGAAATTTGATGCGCTCATAATAGAAAGAGCAAACTCGCCTGCAAAAGAAAACAAATTTTAGCTACCACAATAAGTGTGCTGATTTTTTCATGTCAAGAGGTGAGTTTGTCTCTTAGTGAAAAGAGCAGGTAAAGAAGGCAAGTTTATCTGGCTTCCCTGGCCCTGGGGCCAGTTTTGTTTTCATGCAGTTTCTCTTACACAGGTGTCCCCCTTTTCCAAGCCTGTTGCTGTCATAGGGGGCTTTGGGACTAGTGATTGGTGCCCACTGTCAGGAAGAGAGACCTTGTGACTACTTCCTTCTGACCTTTGATCTCTGTCCTTGATCCAACAAGTTTTGTTTGAACTTTCCTTTCTTCAGATTTTTACCCTCACTTCCTCTCTTTCTCTCTCCTCCTTGACCTCCCACTATCCCCCCCCCCCCCCCTTTTTATTCCTAAGGCATGAGAGCCATACTGAGAGGATGCGAGACTAACCTCATGTTTACTGTGGACGGTCTGAGGGTGCCATTGACATGGTAGACCCTTTATCTCTTCCATTGCCCTTACTCCTCATGGGCATTTTCAAGAGTACACTAATTACCTCTCCCACCTACTGAAAAGCTCACCCTGTTGAGGTCTTAAGAACAACATTGCTTTGGCTTGATCTTCCATGTCATCAATTACCAGGTAAGACGAGTTAAATTGGGTGCAGAAGGGTACCTTGCCCAGTTGTTGTTGGATGCATTTTTGGAAGAGAAGAGTATTGCCCGCTGTTGCCAGTATGTTGAAATAATGTTTCAGTTTTTAGGGCCAGAGGGAAGACAGGTAGGGGAAGTTGAGTACTGGTGAATGGACAAGGGTGGAAGGAAGGACAGCCTAGGTTATAGGTATTTTGCAGAGTCTAAGGGTGGTTATGAGGGAGGGTACTATCGAAACGAAATGCCTGTGGAACACCAAACTCGAGCTGTTATGAACGGAGACGAGATCTGGCAGCGTTGCTCTTCCTCCCCCCTGTTCCTCCCCATCTCCCAGGGGGACAGGAACTGTCAGTTGTCTTTTAACCCCTTCAACACGAGGACGTGTATACTGTGTCCTTGCGTGCCCAGTACCATATCCGAGGACGCACACACGGCGTCCTGGCTTGCTCTAGCCAATATATGAGTTATTTTATCTATATTTATGCTTAATCTCAAAATTATCAATTAATTTATGTTTCTTTATGTGCAGCATTTAATTCTGCATGTTTTCATGATGATTATGTTGAGTTTATGGCTGAAAACTTGTTATATTCAATAGCAACATTTGAAATTTGGCGCACGCGGCAATCCCGGATACAGTGCAGGGCGCTGTTTTGGCCTGGCTGTAGTGAGTTTCTTTATGTGCACCATTTAATTCTGCATGTTTTCATATATAATACATGATGATTATGTTGAGTGTATGACTGAAAACTTGTTATATTCAATAGCGACATTTGAAATTTGGCGCGCGTGGTGATCTCGGATACGGTGCGGGGCGCTGTTTTGGCCCGGCCGTAGTGAAAGGGTTAATATTCTCCACGTGTGTGTGTGTGTGTGTGTGTGTGTGTGTGTGTGTGTGTGTGTGTGTGTGTAATTCACCTCTTGGTCTGCTGCGGGTCTCTCGAGACAGCCAACCGTTCCCCTACAGAAGAGCAGAGCTCATAGCACCGATTTTTGGGAAGGACTGAGACCACTCACACACAACACACCGTGACAACGAGGTCACAACTCCTTGCCTTACGTTGCGTACCTACTCACTGCTAGGTGAACAGGGGCTACACGTGAAAGAAGATAAACCCAACTTATCTTCACCCGGCTGGGGAATCGAACCCCGGTCCTTCGATTCCCGGGCGGAGCGGAAAAATTTGGGCAGCTTTTCTGATACCCTACGCCCCTGTCCACCCAGCAGTGAATGGGTACCAGGTATTAATCGGGGGTTGTGTCCCGTCTCCTGGGATCTGTTCCCTTCTTTAATTCCTTCCCCTTCTGTCTCTCTCCAGCATATGTCCACAGATGTTGCGCCGACTAAACAAAACTTTACAACTTTTTGGTTGTGAGGCAGATGCTCTATCCACTGAGCTACTGGGCCATGTGTGTGAGAGAGAGAGAGAGAGGATAAGAAGGGCAGGAAAGGAGGGGATGGGGAAGAAAGGGAAGGAAGGAGGGGTTAGGGTAAAGGAGAAGTGAGAGAGAGAGTAGTAGTAATATAATAATATTATTATTATCATTATTATAATAATAGGATAATTATTATTAAAATTATCATTATTATTATTATTTGTGTGTGTATGTATGTATGTATGTGTGTGTGTGTGTGTGTGTGTGTGTGTGTGTGTTAGGATTCACATTCCCTCCTATTTCTAACCCACTGCCCCACCTCCACCTTAAACTTCACTTCACCCCACACATGTGTTGCCAAAACAAGACTACCCCCCCCCCCCCCTCTCCCTCTCTCTGGATTTCCAGGAATCGGAATTTCTTTGCACACACACACACACAAACACATTCATACACACACTAATAATAATAATAATAAATATAATAATAATAATAATTTTGATAATTATTAGCCTATTATTATAAAAATGATAATAATAATAATGTTATATTACTACTCTCTCTCTCTCTCTCTCTCTCTCTCTCTCTCACTTTTCCTCCTTTACTTTAATCCCTCCTTCCTTCCCTTTCTCCCCCATTCCCTCCTTTCCTGCCCTTCTTATCCTTCCCTCCTTCACTCCAGTTCTTTCTTTCTTTCCTTTTTTATCCTCTCATACTATTGGCTTTCTTTACTCTCTCTCTCTCTCTCTCTCTCGATAATGAGAAATAAAAAGGTGGATAACACACACACACATATACTCTCTCTCTCTCTCTCTCTCTCTCTCTCTCTCTCTCTCGATAATGGGGAATAAAAAGGTGGATAACACACACACACACACATATATATACTCTCTCTCTCTCTCATTCACACACACAAGAAAAGGAGAATGTTAGCTTTAAGAAAATTGTGGAGGAGCAAGTCAAGGCTAAGGATGAAGCTATAATTGAAAAGGTGATCAAGGTGATAAAATAAAAACCAGAAATAGTGAGGGACATGGTTGAAAAAAAGAAGTCTGCAGTAGTGGTGGGCATTAATGAAGAGCACATGCCAATCAAACATACAAGGGAAAAGAAAGAAAGGAAGGCAGTGGAGCAAGTAATTGAAGCAATTCAAGAAGAAGGTCATGAGCTGGTAGGGGAGAGTGAAGAAGTATTCAGGATTGGAAAGTATGAAGGAGCCCAACGACCAGTAAAAATTAGATTTAGGTCTCAAGTGGCTGCAGAAGTGGTGGGAAAATCATGGAAGTTAGCAAGAACAGAGACCTACAAAAAAGTCTGGGTAAGAAGGGACAGAAGTGTGGAGGAAAGGAACAAGATAAGAGAATTGAAGAATCAAGCTAATGAAAAGAATAAAGCAAGGTCGGAAGAGGAGAAAAAGAAGTTTTTCTGAAGAGTGATAGACATGGACCTAAGGAAGTGGTACAGAAGGGAAGAGGTGACAGCTTGAAGGTGGCATACACTAATGTGAATGGGTTAATATCGTCAATGTTAGAAATAGGAGATTACCTGAGTAAGGAAAAAACAGATGTTATGGGGATTACGGAAACCAAATTGACTGGTTGTATAAATGCATTTAACTTAGGGGATGGTAAATATAATGTATGGATGAGAAATAGAGAAAATAAACAAGGAGGAGGAGTGATGCTATTATTGAAAAAAGAATGGACAGTGGAGGGTGTCACCTATGGCGAAGGGGAGGCGGAGGTCTTGAGTGTGGGAATAAGACTGCAAAGGGGAGGATGCAGAAATATCGTAGTGGTGTATGTCCCTCCAAAAACCAATTCATGGACAGAAGAATTGTACAAGAAGAAGCTGGAAGACACATTGGATTGCCTAAGGAGATTGCTGGAGGAGAAGGATAAGATTCTGATAATGGGAGATTTTAATTGTAAGGAAGTGTCATGGGAAAACTGGTCAACGGAAGGAAGTGAAGCTTCATGGGGGAACAAGGTTTTGGAATTGGTTATAGATAACATCCTCACACAGTGGGTGGAGGAAAATACAAGATTCAGAGAAGACGAGCCATCTAGATTGGACTTGATAATCACCAGCAGGGAGCCAGATATCATAGAGGAGATGAACTATAAGACCCCTATAGGGAAGAGCGATCATGTACTTTTTGAGTACATATTACGAGAAGGAGGTAAAGTAATCAGGAATGAGGACTACAGGAAAGAATGGTTTAACTTTAATAAGGCAAGTTTTGAACAACTTGGGAAACATTTTGAGGAAGCACAATGGGACACTTTTTTTGAGGCTGATAATGTGGAGGAAAAATGGGCTATCTTTCTACGGATTTACAACAAAGGAGTGGAAAAGTGGGCACCAAGGATGAAAGAAGGCCAGAAATCAAGAGAAGAGTGGTATAATAGAAAGTGTGTAGACGCCAAGCAGGATAAGGAGAAGGCATGGAACAAATGGAGAAAAAATAGGAGGATGGATCTATGGAATGAGTACAAAAGGAAGAGGAATGCTTATGTCAAAGTAAGAAGAGAAGGAAAAAGGAATTTTGAGAAAAATATTGTAGATAAGTGAAAAGACCAGCCAATACTGTTTTATAAGTTCATAAATGGTAAGTTGAAAAATAAGAGATGAGATTCAGAAAGTTAAAGTTAATGGTGAAATCTTTGATAGTATAAGTGAAATAGTAGAAGTGATGAATAATTGTTTCCAAACAGTGTTCACAAGGGAGAGTGAGTTTGAAGGTGTAGATGCAGTGCCGGGGAATAGAGTGGGTCTGGAGAGAATACAAACATCAGCAGATGAAGTTAGAAAGTTATTGGAAGAATTGGATGCGAGGAAATCAGCGGGACCGGATAGTATATCAAATTGGGTGCTAAAAGAGTGTAACCAGCAAATAGCGGAAAAAGTTAATTACAAACTATTATGATATTCCAGTAAATTTTCCTTGTAATACCTGAAATGCTCATACCTAATATAGTACTATTAACATTGCTTTCAAATTCAAATAACACCTAGTGGCACTTCAACTTTTCTCCTTAAAGTAACACCACCACCACACACGACCAATGTTAATCATAACTGGGCTGTGGAAAACGGTAATCACTGTATTATTTATTCAAGATAATATGGTTATTCATTCTACTTATCCCTCAGTATACACTTTGGTGCGAGCTCTCATCTTGCCCCTGTCAGGCTGGATGGATTGAGGAGGGTGACTAATGGTAGTACGTATAAGGTGGCTACCCAAAAGGTTACAAATCCTCCAACAAGCACCAGGCAAACTACATTTTTAGTCAAGGCCTGAAAAGTTTTGTAGCAATGGCAGAAGTATTTAAATTATTTTGGAATATCACATCCAAAGTACACCTACTGGTAACTCATCAAGAAAAATATTATGTCAAAAAATCTTAGGTATGTATGGATTGAATCCTATCTAATGCACAACCAGTAAGCATTCATGTCATGATCCAATATAACGCTTGACCTACTGGGACAATGTTCAACAATTTTAAACTGGAACACAAAATAGTTTCTCCACTAAACACAATACTACATAGTCCTGCACCTTGTAATAGTGTGCATGAATTACTTTATAGTGTACTTACTTTGGCATCAAGTACAATGTTTCTGAAAATCCATAATGTTTCAAGAGGCAAAGGAGTTTTATAAGTGACATGGGTGAAAGTCTGCTTTTCTGCATGCTTTGAATAAAGAACACAGACATGAAACTGATGTTCTTGATGAGTTCAAGTTTATACAAACATCTACAATGGAAAAGCTTTGAGCCAGTTTACAATATAAGTCCTCTTCAAACTACTACACTTAAAAAAGACTAAATGAAAAAGTAAATAGATAATAAAAGTATGAATAGTTGGACTTGAGACTTGCTTCAAATAGTGAGCAATAAGTTTTCTTTCAGTCCCTTAAATGTATACATGATAATGGAGAACTTGCAAAGCTGCATGTAGGCAGACGGCATAACTAAAATATCATCCTATGTCTGGAGCAACAAGTCACAATACCTTTCCTTTGTTTTTGACACTACAAAATTTCATTAAATATGGAAATGCATTGAAGAAAATATTGCACACTTTAATCTTTCTTGAAAACAAAACCATGGAAAATTGGGCATTCTTTTATAATACTTAGTTAAGAACATGTTTTGACTGGCAGCTTCATTTTTGGCAAGATTAAATCAAATACATTGACATGCGTTTCCAGGGCACTCAAAACTGATGGCAGCAAAGCTGTTACATGGAACTGATGTTGGCTACTGTTACCCGAAGCTACTGTAAGTTAACCCCTACAGTGTCACGCCCCTCGGTGGATGACCCCATTGACTGATCGATTTTTATGGTATATGGCAATCACTGTCTCATAAAGCTTGCAAGTGTATAGCCTAAATTTCACTGTGGGCTTCACTTTACCTTCACATGACCCCTGCATGTCATGAAACACATGAGAAATTAATCCAGGCCCTGAAAGGGTTTTACTGGTGCCAGAGATTGAACCTGTGACCAGTGAGATGGGAAAGACACTCCTTAAACAGTTGGCCTGAGGTAACCTGCTCACTGAGTGAGATTGGGCAGCCTTCCACATCAGCTGAGTCAATCACTACATAAGCACAGAAACATCATCCAGTGATGCAAATACATGATAATGCCCCTTTGTCAACCATCAAGACTTCCCCTACACCCTTGTAACACATTTTCCCCCAGACAGCTTCCCCATGGCCCCTGCCTGTAAATACACTGTGGTCACTTGCATTTCCAGTTCTTACTTTATTATACTTTCCATAGACATTGGAATGTGAAAATAATGTTTCCCCACAAACCTAAAGCACCCCCCATAGGCTCCAAAATCCTCCCTTACAATCTGACATCTCCCCAGTAGTGTCCTCTATCATGGGTCTCACTGTGCTGCTACATGGGACCAGAGACACATTGACAGGCCTGAAAAACTTTCCTGAGTCATCTTAACCCTCTTGTGCACAATGACGTGTTTCATGTCATCAAGGGTAAAAGGTCCTGGCGCACAATGACGCGAAACGTGCCATAAAAGTTAAAAAAATAGATTAAAAATTAAGTTTTCAGTGTAAGTGCATCAAATTTGGGAGGGTTATTTGTTGGGATAAGTTTCTTAATGGCAACATATGGCAACCTCTCTAAGGAGCATAGATGAGGAGCGATGAGCGTAGATGAGGTGCGTCAACTCTGTAGATTACGTTAAAAAAAAAAAAAAAAAAAAAAAAAAATGTTGTTGTAACTCAGGAACTAATAGGCATATGAGGATTTTGAGGATACCATAAGAATCCTCACTAAATTCCACTTCGAAACATATATTCGGCTAAAAAGGTTGGCCCACAAAATTTCGAGCTAGCAAGCGGGGAAGAGTTGGTACTTAGGATTTACTGTCTATAATATTCAATATGGAGACTTGAAATGAGTTCATATTGTTTGTTATGAAGCCATTGATACCAAATTTATTGGGGTATGATATATCTGTGAGGGTAAAATACGTCCGGGAATGTAGAGTATCGTGGCAGCTAAAAATGGCTGGTTGGGCCTGATGGTGAGTGGAACAGAAACTTATTGGAAACTTACAGTGCGCGAGAGGGTTAAGATGGGGTAGGACACCTCCCATCCACCTAAAGCACACTCAGTGGTGAGAAACCCCATGGAAAATAAATGATTAAGATTTATTCACATGACGCTCTATTGACAAGCACGAAAATGCATAAATTTTACGCACGCAACACTGTTGGGGTTGAGAACAAGGTGAGCAGGAAAGAATACTCTACAAATGTGTCAAATGAATGTAAGATATAGTAATGTACATGGTGACTGCAGAAGCCAACTTTGGGTCCTTGTGGTTGCCTACCTGCCAGCAGTTTTGAACAAAGTAAACACTGGACTGTTCAGGGATCTGTAGTGCCCACACTGATGTCAATTTTATTTTCAGTAAAAGCAAAGCTGACACAACTGAAACTGCTTAGCTAATGCATTAGTATGAATCACATATCACTAAAAGCCTGATTTAAATTGCCTTAGCATCAATTTGATGAAAGGACGAAAAAAACGGGGTTACTGTGGTTTGGTCATGCAAGGACTACAACTTAAGTGATGTTTTCTTTGATATATGAATGAAATTTTATGGTGCTCTGGCTCTCAGCTCTATATAAAAGCAATGGTGAGGTATTCTACATCTTCATCTGCTTCAGAATGAGGAACAAATAACAGTACTGCCTCTGCGTAAATTCTGTTTTGAAAGTCATCCATCCACTGAAAATTTAAAATATGAACAATAAATGTTCCAAGGATATAAAGGGATATTAGCAATGCTAGTATCTCAGTCACACTGAAGAGTTCTTGAGGGAACACAGATAAAGGAAAATGTTAATGCAGATAAATAATTTCATGATGAAACTGGTAGAAAAGCAAGTTTTAAACTAGCTTATGATCAGTGCAACAGTTTATGCAAGGGAGACATAATTATATAAGATAAATTCATCACTGAACAATCACCTCAGCTTCCTTCAACTGGCCATTAACACTACTGAAAGAACAGGGAAGCTAAGACAGTGGGCCACCTCTGAGTATCTCCAATTTTAACTTACATACTGCAAAGAAATTTTTTTTCTACGTGCCAGACTATAGCGCCGGTAGGCTTTCCTGAGGGGCCTGGATGGTAGTTGGCCCCAGCCTGTCATGGCGCAGCCTAGTGTTTTATAGTGGCGCCATCTTTTCTTGGCTCCTGCTGCCCCCCCGGAGCTCGTTCTTGATTCACTTCGACGGTTTCCTCTACATACTATAAGGATAGCTCACTAAGCATTTGTTTTACCCACAATGCACCGCGGATGACGTCACATATGTACACAAATGGTGCTGGGCGAGAAACTGGTTCACTTCTCTGTGTTCTCACCGCAGCGTGCTCAGTGAAAATGGTGATTTGTGCTGTATATGGGTGTTACAGTGGCTCAACCTATATAATAAGGATAGCTACTAAGCATTTCTTTTACCCATAATGCACCGCGTATGCAATCTGGTTCACTCTCTTCATATAAAGTGTATTGGGGGGCCATTACTTATTGATCTTGTCACTCATTCATAGTCAGATCTTGCACTTTTTTGGTTGCTGGGGATATGTGGTTGAATTGGGGAGCTGTTGAGTTGGCCAGTGGTGTGCAGTGGTGGAGATATTTGAGAAATGTGTCATATGGGGGTTGATGGGAAATGTTGCTGTCTGCCATGTATCGGTGCTTGCGTTTTCTCAAGATTTGTTAACGTTCGTTTTCTGCAACTTTGCAGGGGTAACTAATCCTGTAATCAAAATAGCTAACATAAATATATATTAATTGAAGTATTACTGTTAGATCAGGAAAATTATATCAAATGGTTAATATAAATAATGTATAAAGGGATCAATGTATATGTAAGAATACACAAAGACTGTACTAACTTCTATATTATCTATAACAATATTGATGACAGGATTGGTTACCCCTGTAAAGTTGTAGAGGGTGGGTGTTGGTGAAATTTGAGAGAACATAAGCGTCGATGTGTGGTGGACAGCAGTGTTTCTCGGTACCTTTTTCTAACATATTTCTCAGATAATTCTGTTGCTCTGTACTGTTTGCCAACTCAACAGCTGCCTAATTTGATTGCAATCAAAAAAGTGCAAAATTTGACCATGAATATGAACAAATAAAGGTTTTCTAGTACATTTTATACCGTGAGAGCAGGGTGAGAGTGAACCAGATGACATACCGCAGTCATGACGTCATTGACGACATTTCAGTGAGCTATCCTTATAGTCTTAACCCCTTCACTCCGGCGACGCCGACATCGGCGTTCAACGGCGTCACCGTATGGAAAGGGTTAGTCCTTTTACATTTCCTCTTAATCCTCTTCTAAACCTCTTAAGAGGAAATGGAAGAGGATTAAGAGGACTTTTGAGGAGGATTAAGAGGTTTAGAAGAGGATTAATCCTCTTCCATTTCCTCTTGACCCTTTCCGTACTGTGACGCTGACGTTTGTGTCATGAATGGAAAGGGTTAAGCCACTCGGCAGTAACTGAAAAATCCCAGGTGGTAGCAGCAGATTCGAACCCGCATTGTCCATCAGGCAGTGAATGCGGGGCCCACACGCTAACCACTCAGCCACCGCCTACCTACATATCTGGTCACTGCGTACTTCTGTGAGTATCACAAGTATGGTGCTCTACTTTAATACCTTGTTATAATAACACTTGTCATTTCAGTCAAGAGATTATTTTGCTCACAAAACCTTGGTAACTTGTCTGAGCCAGCATTCTTGATGACATGTACTGGTAAGTGGTACTTTGGTCAACTCTTTTTTGCCCCCCACTTTCAAGGAAAATTTGACATATAACTTAGTATCCAGTAAATGTAAAAAGTTTCATACAGAAAGCTAAATGCAAAGTAAACAAAACTGCATAAATGTGCTTTCTAATAAGCATGTTTGGATCAGTCAGAGTACCCAGATTGTTTATATGGTTTCATGTAAACATTAGTGTTCAGTTTACTGGAGCTACCTAATAAATAGGCCAACTGGTCATTTTTAAACTCAAGTCTTTTAAATTATAGGGAGATTGGCTATGCATGACTGAAAGTTATCCAGTAAGAAGTGTTCATCAAGTTATACCACTTCCTGTAGCCAAGCTAAAGTCAAAATGGCCTCCATCAAAAAACTGAGATTATATTTTAGTGATTTCCAAGACACAAAAATAATGTCTCAAAGTCTGTACAAATGCCAACAAAACAGCTCCTATCTTGAAAACAGGTTTTATATAGTTTTCATGGTTACATGTCTTTGCTGTGGGTGAACTTCCTTATGTGGGAAAGATTAACTTGAAGCTGTTGGAAACTGATAAATACTTGTAAACAATTACCAAAAGGCATTTATCAACTATGTGAAGCCAACTGACAAAAACTAGAGTTGGCAGTGTGGTAATTGGGTGAATGTGTTCATCACATGTAACAATCTGTACAGCCAAAGTGGCTCTGCAAGGAACACTACTACAGCAACAACAGTCTCCTTACTGCTTGTATCTGGCAAAGGGGATAGTTATAAGGAAACACAAGTTAACAACAGTCAGTCACTTTAAAAGGACTTCATGAAATGTGTCTATAGGAGGGGACAAAACAAAAAAATGCTTGAAGGTACTAATGTTTGCAATATGCTAACATTAATCTGGATACCTTTTGAAGATGCTTTTCATGTTGGCAGACAAGTCACTGTGCAGTAAATCTGAGTCTAAAAAGCATCAATGGCTTGCCTGAATCTGTAGTACCTTAAACATGATCTTATATACTCCCCCTGACACACACACACACACACACACAAAAATCAAATTCAAGGACTACTGTTCCACTCTGCCAGCCCTCACATATATATTAAATAATCAGATAGTTACAGCAAAAATATGACATTATATGTAGAATATAAAGTAAACAATGAAGATATTACACTACCCATGATGATACCTTGCAATTAATGATAATACTTGAAGAAGCCAGCCTTTCAGAAGCTGATCAGCAGGTCAAGCACAATGTATTCATCATGCTGCACTCAAAAAGAAAAAAATCTCTTCCTTGATTTATACAATACAGAATATAGCCAAAGTCATGTGTCAACAAGGCTGGCAGGTAGGCAACATTCAAACTGCTACATTTCACAACTTCAAAGAATAAATGCCTACCACTCATGTGAGACTTAGTTTAGAAAACAGTTTGAAACCACTGTGAGATGATCATATATATTAACCCGTACAGTGTTTAGTACATACATATACGTACCTCTTAGGGAAGTGTTTAGTGTGTATATATGCTCATGCTCTTTTGAGGGCTTATACGCCCTTTATTTTTGTTTGTGTATGTAACATTGTTCATTGACAGTAAAGAGGAATAATTTGAAAAGTCTTCGTATTTTTAAATGGATGTTAAAGGGCCTTTCTGTACATTTGTCTGCATTCCAACAAAATTCATTATACAAAAAGGTAAGTTACTTTCTTCTAGGTGGAATTGTAAATTATAGTTCAGAGTAATCGGAAATGAAAATTTATCGTCGGAAGCTTCATAGTGTTTTGTTGAACTTTGTGAACTACAGTTGTAGTACAGACGGCCTTGAAGTGAGCGGTGTTGCCTGAAGCGCATCTTATCATTTTTTTGTACTTACAATTCCTGTTTATTTTTTGAGGTTTTTGTGATGCAAAGAAGTACTTATACATTACTCACGCTTTAGGGTTGTGAGAAGTGTTTATAATGGAAAGAATATAGGCTTTAAAAAAATCTAAAGATAAATTTCCCTTTCCTGGTACGACATCGTTAGCTCTGAGACGTAGAAAAATAAGGCAACGAACAATCTAGGGTTTCATTCCTCGCATATGAATAATATATATATATATCAATTTTTTTTTTTTTTTTTTTTTTTTTTAGGGGCAAATAAAAAAAATACGAAAAAAGTGCAACCTGGCATGACCTCTATCGATGACAAAAGACGACACTGTACGGGTTAAAGGATTTTGCAGATGAAAACCTTGCTGGCAGATGAATGTCTTATGAACTTGCATGAACATTGTACTTTTACTGTATACAGATGCGAACAGAACTAAATTGATGGTAGTATATTCCACTACAAGAGGAGGGATAGTCCTTTTCTTGGAGAGTAAATTTTCCCTTGAAATGGAGTCACAACAGCATAGATCACAAAGAACAATATATACACAGCTCTATCTTAAGTCCAAAAATACATGTATACTATATTTGTATAAACACTAACTATATCAATAGAATTTTCACAACACTCTTCAAGCTACATCCTCAGTGAACAGGAAGGAATAAGCATTGTCCTTGTACATCTAGATGAGATCTGATGTGCATATTGGTGGTTAAAATATTATGGCAGAACTTGTATACTGATACAATATAAATATATATAAAAAATATTAATGTGCAAATAACTACATAAATCAAAATCAAAGTTTTATGCCTAAAAATGTTCATCGATATCATTTAGGGCTAGTCTTGATTTGCAACCATAAAAACTGTAAGATTTTGTCATAACAATAATATCACTGATGCAGTGAAAATGATCAAAGGTAAAACTAATATTTTCCCCAAATTAGACACAAGTTTAATATGTGAGTACCTCCCCAGGGGAAACTCAAGGTGAGGAAGCAACCAGGTGTCAGGTATGAATTACCCATACGGCCATACCTAGCAAGGGACGAGTGAAGAGGCAACTTCACATGGAAAGAACCTTTTAAGGTCGTGTGTGTGTGTGTGTGTGTGTGTGTGTGTGTGTGTGTGTGTGTGTGTGTGCATTTACCTAGTTGTGACATATGAGAAAAGAGCTATGCTCGCGCTGTCCCATTTTGCAGATGTATGTGTGTGTGTGTGTGTGTGTGTGTGTGTGTGTGTGTGTGTGTGTGTGTGTGTATTTACCTAGTTTTACTTAGTTGTAATATAAAGTAGGGTTCTGTCTCCAACCTCAGTTTATCAAGCTTAGCTTTAAATTTATGAATATTTTTTTATGTGTATTGGTACAATGCAATGTTCCTTTCCTTTTGAATATTATATATTATTATATTATCAAACATAGGGTTCTGTCTCCAACCTCAGTTTATCAAGCTTAGCTTTAAATTTATGAATACTTTTTATGTGTATTGGTACAATGCAATGTTCCTTTCCTTTTGAATATTATCAAACTTTTAAATAACTGAAATGAAAGCATATATATATATATATATATATATATATATATATATATATATATATATATATATATATATATATATATATATATATATATATATATATATATATATATATATATATATATATATATATATATATATATATATATATATATATATTATATATATATATATATATATATATATATATGATCTGGCTCCATACAACATAAGTCAAGATGTGGGTGCCAACAAATTTCATCACAACCTTAAAAATAAAATATATGTACCATAAAAGAGGACATCCATTAAATATTAAAAAAAATCTTTGCATATAAAAGACTAAAACCTATGAACAACACTTCAGAAATAAATACTGGACAACAAAAATATTGCAACCATTACACAACTCTAAAATTGCCCACACACATGTAATGTTGTTCTCACCGGCTCGGACATGATATAAAAATAAAACATCGAAAATCACAACTGTGGTTGCCATCACACCAATAAAAAAATTTACCTGACACATTTCACACAAGAAATGGTGACATAATTTTCAACACCTTCCCACTTCAGTAGGCAACTCATGTGGCAGGTGATGAGCTGGAACACTGGCTGGTGTGATGGCTCCTTGAGCACTCCCCTGTGGCCTGGCCTGAGTTAGGGGCTAGAGCTCGGGACGGCTTGGTAGGCAAAGTGGCTCTTCTGGTGGTGCCGTGTGATGAGGTTGTAAGTCACCAGGATGAGCAGCAGCACCCCTAGAGCAATTGCAGCACTAGTGGCTGGTGGCAAAGGAAGACATATTATGAGTCATGGTGCCCATCCTGCACCACCTAAGACTATACAATACAAAATATTACTATACTTAGTCCTCAAGAGACAAACACACACACAGCTCTCTACTGGTGACCTTGCCTTCCTAACTAATTCTTAGTCATCCTCTCTTGACCGTTTCAGTGAAACTTTTGCTGTTGGCTTAGGCATCTCTAAAGATTTTGAGTCTGGCACATTATCTTTGCTTTTTAAACCACCCTCCTATGGATTCTGTCCCTCACTCTGTATGTAGTGAGGTAGAAGATTGCTTGCCATCTCTCATTTGAGTTTGGATATTGGGCATTGTAGGGTTGTTGGTACTCTCTCAATGTTTTATTAAATAGTAAAGGACTTTTCTCATCCGCTTCATAACTTTTAGCCAAACCTTTGTCAAGCAACCAGAGTAACTAGTTCTTCCATGAACTCCATGGCGTTTGATATTGTCCGATGGTCCATATCACAATTTTCTAGATGTTTCTTTCCTGCAGTGTGTAGGCTCTGGAATAGTCTGCCTTTGGAGATTGTTACTCCTTCCACTATTGAAAAATTTAAAACGTTGGTTAATGTTTTTCTTCTGCAGTCGTTTTAAGTCCTTTCTTTCCTCTTTTTTTCTAGGTGTGTCTTGACCTACACTGACAACTCCTGGTGCTATGATTACAAATTTATTCTGTGAAGCTCTTGGCATGATCATTTATAATAATAATAATAATAAAAATAATAATAATAATAACAACAACACTGCGGTGGAATTTAAGAGGTAGAAGACTGCTAGTAAGAGGAGGGGATTTGGTGAGTTGAAGCACCTTTGAATCTACTCTGTCTAGTAGAGCTATGTGTGTGAAGCCCCCCCCCACACATGAGATGCATACTTCATACAAGGGCAAACAAGGCCCCTGGATATGGACAGTAGTATCTGGGAGGGGGAAAAGAATTGGAGGAGATGAAACAGAATGCCCAACCTCAAGGAAGCTGATTTAGTGAGAAAGGAGATATGAAGCTTCCATTTAAGATTTTGAGTTAAGGATATCTATCTATCTATATCTCCAATGCCTTGCTCCCTCGCAGGAACTTCCCTCCTGGGGGTGGCCATGGCAGAAGTGTCTCCATCTCTCCCTGTTCTGGCACTCCCTCTCAGCACATTCAATCCTGCTGTTTCCAACTCTCTTGATCCAATACTCACTCACCCTATTGATCCACTTCACAGGTGGTCTTCCCGACACCCCCTCCCTCAATCCTTCCTTCATACTCTTCACGAATTCATTCTCCCCTATTCTCATCATGTGTCCAAACTATCTCAGTGCACCACGCTTCACCCACTCCACCACTCCACACTCCACTCATTTCGCTGTCGCACCCATACCAAACTGCTTATACACGCTTTCATTACTTTCTCCATCCCATCCTGACACACCACATGCACCTCTTATATAACTCATTTCCATTGCATGTATTCTTGATTGCTGTGCTGCATTCCTTGTCCATGTCTCTGATGCATAGGACAGAGTTGGCAGGATAATACTATTCCTTATTCCCCTCTTTACCTCCATGCTCACACTTCTTCCTTTCATAACTCTCTCCAGTGCACCCACCACCTGTCTGCCCTTCACTGCTTTTTCCCTCACCTCACCTTCCATACTGCCATGCTTACATAAAACAGTCCCTAAATATTTAAACTCAATCATCTCCATCCTCTCATCCCCTAACCTTATTCTACACTTCGTTGTACCCCTTGTTCTAACTCTGTACGGCTTTGCAAAATCAATGACCTGTTCTCTCGCCCTCTCAAATACCATAACCTTACTCTTTCAAGCATTCACTCTCAGCTTTCTCCTCTTACACACCCTGTCAAACTCATCCACTATCCTCTGCAGCGTCCCCTCATTCTCCGCCAACAACGCTATCGTCTGCAAACAGGCCAGCAACCAATGACTCCTCTGTACCTCTCACTTTCAGCCTTGGACCAAGCTCCCCCACTCTGGCTTTCATTTCTCTCATACAATTATCCATGTACACATCAAAAAGCCATGGTGGCATCACACGCCCCTGTCTCACACCCACACCAACACCAAAACTCTCATTCAACTCACCCTTCATGTGTACAGAGGCACTCGCATCCTAATAGAAGGATCAACCACATATCCTTAGAACATCCCATAATCCCTTCCTGTCAACCCCATCATATGCCTTCTCCAGGTCCATGAATGCAGCAAACAGCCTCCTATCCTTCTCTATGTATTTTTCAACTAACATTTTGAGTGCAAATATTTGGTCTACACAAACCCTCCCTTTTCTAAAAAAACTTGTTCATCACCTACACTTTTCTCAGTTACTTTCTTCATCCTCTCAAACACTTTTCTTGACACACTGAGTAGACTTATTCCCCTGTAATTATTACAATCACCTCTGCTTCCTTTCCCTTTGTATAGCAGCACAATAATTTATTTATTTTTTTTTTTTTTTACGTCGTTGCCTGTTGCGCCGGTAGGCATCTTCCTGGTGGGGCCTGATGGTCGGCCCAAGGCTTCTTCCAGGTGGGGCCTGATGGTCGGCCCAGCCCGTTCTGGCGCAGGCGAGTGTTTATAGTGGCGCCATCTTGCATTGGCCTTTCTCCAGTCCTCTGGCACCTCACCCTGTTCCCATGCTAGGTTTCATATCCATAATATCCATTTCACAACTACACCTTCTCCATACGTCAACATTTCTGCTGTTATGCCATCAGCTCCAGAGGCCTTTCCTACTATTAACTTTTTCATTGGCTCCTCTATCTCCCCTCTCTCCATCTTCCCCTGTGGATCTGGCCGCCCCACATTGATCTTTATTCCACTTCTTCTCTCCCTCCCACACTCTCATTCATTAAAGTTTCAAAGTGCTGCTTCCATACCTCTCTTATCTCCTCATTCCCTCTCATGAACAAGCACGAGAGTTAAGGACAGACGATGAATATTTATTGTAGAAGAAAGTATCAGCTGTGTGGGATAGGTGTGACTGTGTTGAGGTGACAGGTGGAGAAACTTGAGTTTATTAGGCATTAAAAGACACCAAGTTTCCTCCTGCCCCATTTGGAAATGATAGCAAAATCTGAGGTTAAGCATTTTGCAGCATCCAGCCTAAAATCATGTAATTCCTGTAGGGAGAGAATTATATTTCATTAAAAGATGCTGAGTAATGGAAAGTAGATTCATCAGTATAGAAGTTGATTTTCCAAACACCTATCCCTTATTCTTTGGTAACACACAGCTGTCCCCTTCTTCTACAATAAGCATGCTCGGTTTATCCTCAATTTAAATCTTGACTCGAAACTTCATATCTCATCTCTAGCTAAATAAGCCTCCTCAAAGTTAAGCATTCTATATCGTCTTCTTCAGTTTTCCCCCAATCAGATGATGTTCATTTGCAAGGGAATTGTCTGCTCTCATATGGAGAATGCATCTGATGTGAGTATTTACCTATTTGTAGTCTACTGGGCCTGAGCTAAGCTCTAATAGTCGAATCTCCATATTTACATTCATCCAGCCTTTCATTCATTTGTGCGACACTGTTTGCCTCCACCACCTCTTCCCGCAAGCTGTTCCCTGTGTTAACACTTCGATGTGGAAAATTATACTTTTTTAAGTCACTCAAACAGGTTCCTTTATTAAGTTTCTTCCTCTGTCCTCTCAGCCCCTGTGTTCTCGCAGTTAAGAAGAGATCATCTCTATTCACCTCACCAAACTTATTTACCAACTTATACAGCATGATCAGATCTCCTCTCTCCCTTCTTTGTTCCAGTATTAACAAATCCATCTCCTTCAATCTGTCTTCATACGTCATATTCAAGAGTTCTGGGACCATTTCAGTTTCAATTCTCTGTATCCTTTCCAGCTTTCTGATGTTTAGAAAAATGTAAATACAATGTATTCTATTGTTATCTAATGAAGTCTGTTGTTTTTATCATTGTTGTATATCAGCTACATATTTGATGACAGGAATGCATGTAATGCAACAATTTGAGGGAGGCATGCTGAACGCCAATTTTTTTCCTGAGCTTGAACAGAGCATAGATAAATACAACAGGTAAACTAGGTAATTACAAACAAACAAATGAGATATGCTATTAACAAAATCAAATTTGATGTATAAAGCAACAAGTAAACTACGTAAGAAACAGCAAAGACAGGAGCACAGAAAACTCCATGCTGACTAAAGGTGCACCAAAAATTAGTTACTTTAATACTTATCCCACAACCACTCAGTCCTCACCGGGGTTCCTCATCTGAGTCTTGTTGTGTGTATGTGTGTTTAACTGTGTCTTAGTGCTTACCACCTTGAAAAGGGAATGACAATAAATGCTGTGAATCTGGGTAAAACAACTGAGTGGCTACAAAAGGAGCAAACTAAAAATTTCTAGAAGCAGAAAAGTATTTATATCAAAATATTGTACCAAATACTATATGTTGTTGCATGAATAATGGAGATGCATTGCAGGAGAATATGGAGAGGGATGTTGTGTAGACAGGGTTCAATGAAAATCAAAGTGACTAATGAGAGACTGGATTCCTATAATAGTTTCTGGGTGTTGATGTTTGGATGAAAACTTAATTTTTTTCAAGACTTGATGCATCAAGCCCATAATTAACCCTTTCCTGTCAAGGCCATCTGTGTAAGCCGCACTTTCCTTGCAACCCACAATTGCAGGAATCTCAAACAGTTGCATAGAGATTGATTACTTCAAACGCTCATAGCAAAGTTAATTTTCATCATAGAAAGTTTGTTTAGATGTCATTTTAAAGCTTAATAATTGTGCTAGTATTTGCAATAGCCAAAAAATGAAAAATCTACAAAGCATAATGCCAAAAATGCAAGCTGAATGTAGGTGACATGCAAAAATTTTACACATTACTCAAAAGAAGATTTGCCCCTTCAAAAAATGTTCAACATTGCAATTTTTTAACCAGCATGATTAAATTTCCTTTCTAATATATATATATATATATATATATATATATATATATATATATATATATATATATATATATATATATATATATATATATATATATATATATATATATATATATATATTCTTTGTATTTTGACCAATAATAACACATATACATGAGACGGAATAAGAAGGAACATTCTGCGTTGATGGAAACAAATGCTACACAAATTTCTTTGTAGTCCCACAAGCCGCAAGCCATCTTCACTTTGCCATATGGACAAGCTATAGCAAGTATCAAGCTAAGTGTTTGGCCCATCATCCAGCATTTGATGTCTTGAGATATATTAAATTTAAATATTTAACCCTTTAAGTGCTATGGCCGGGCATGGATTGAATCCCGGGGAGAAGTGAAGACAAAATTCACACATTAGCATCTCAGAAGTATCAGTGTGATTTAGGAGGGAGGGAGGAAGTAATGAATGAAGAGGAGGAAAACGCAGGTGTATTCCCATTGGGGGATGATTAGCAGAGATAATTATCTTCCTCTTTCTCTATTCCTTCCTTTCTTACTCTCTTCCTGTCTTCCTCTCTTTCTTTCATTCTTCTTTCCTTTTTTACTTGCTTTCTCTTTCTCCTTTCTTTCTCTTTCATTCTTCCTCTCTCTTTCTCCTTCATTCTTGTTTCTTTCTTTCTCCTTCTCTTTTCTTCCAATTTCTTTTTTCTTTCTATCTTTTCTTCTCTTTACTTTCTTTCTCTTTCTCCTTTTTCTCTTTCTTTCATTCTTCTTCTTTCTTTCACCCTTTCATTCTTCTTCTTTTATCTTTCAACCTTTTCTCTTTCATTTTTATTTTTTCTTCCTTTCTTTCTTTCTTTCCCTTTTCTTCTTTTCTATTTCTCCTTTATTTATTTATCTCTTTCATTTTTTCTTTCTTTATCTTTCTTTTGTCTTTCTTTCTTTCTCCCATTCTTCTTCTCTCTTTCTTTTTCTCTTTCTCCTTCCTTCTCTCTTTGTTTGTTTCTTTCTCTCTTTATTTCTTTATTTCATTCTTGATTTCTCTTTTCTTTCTCTCTCCCCTTTCTTTCTCTTTCACTCTTCTTCTCTCTTTCTTTATTTCCTTATTTCTTTCTTGCTTTCTCTCTTTCACTTTCTTTCTTTTTTCTTTTTTCCTTTCATTCTTCTCCACATACACAGGATATTTTGAAGAGGGAGTTAGGAGAGGAGGATGGGGCTAGGTGGGGAAGGAGGAGGAGGAAGAGGTGGAGGGGAGATCATTATGGAAAGGAACTCTCTCTCTCTCTCTCTCTCTCTCTCTCTCTCTCTCTCTCTCTCTCTCTCTCTCTCTCTCCATTGTGACCAACAAGGTGCCAACTCGCTGCCCGAATATAAAAACATCCCCGGACGCTCATAGCAGAGAACCTGGGAACAGTCCACAGACGCTCATAGCACTGAAAAGGTTAAAAACATTTTCTGGATGATGATGAAAGTTGCCATCGGAACAGGACAGGGTTAAGTGGTCATGAATAAACAAAAGTTCCCATATCAGTCTTCCTTGTCAAAACACAGTAGGTTCATTCCCTTTTATAAAATTCATAATGTAATGCTTCCTAGCAAATTCTGTCATAAAACATTCCTCTAATTTTTTTTTATCACCCCTAATATTTTTGTCATAAGACATCTCATAAGCAAATATTGTCATAAAACATTTCCCCTTCAAACTTTGTTCCCTTC
Source organism: Eriocheir sinensis (assembly GCF_024679095.1). NCBI lineage: Eukaryota > Metazoa > Arthropoda > Malacostraca > Decapoda > Varunidae > Eriocheir > Eriocheir sinensis. The sequence goes on from NC_066537.1 coordinate 17,005,460, forward strand.
TGTAATACATTACTCTCCCTCTTTATTGCCACTGGGACGATCACAAGCTGCTGCTGTAAAATGTATGTTCCCAACAAACACCAAAACAGTGAGGGATTGTAAACCATTGTAAATGTAACCATTCACAATAGACATACTGAGGTTTCAATGAGAGGGAGAGAAAAATAATGATATATAAATAAAAAAATGAATATAGTGGTGAATGGAAGGAGCATATGGCAGCTCCACAGGATTTATGTCAATAAAATTACTCATTATAAGTTTGCACAGCTGCACCAACACTTGTGGGTGCCATCACACTCACACACTCTCCCCTCCCACACATATACATTTCCAATAAGCGCCCGCTCACACGCCTCACTGCACCTTGGCCTTTAGAGAGTGTTTGCTTTTTATTACTAGTCTTTCCTTTGACAGACTGACAGTCAACCACCAAAATTAAGTGATTCATTAAACTTCTCCATATATATATATATATATATATATATATATATATATATATATATATATATATATATATATATATATATATATATATATATATATATATATATAAGTTAATTTTTTTTTAAATCTACCTTGCCACAAGGTAGGAAATATAGCTAAAAAGATGATGCTGATGATGATTATATAAATGGCAATGATGCTAACAACACTACATCACCACCCAATTCAAAATAACATACATTCACAGGAACAAGAGAAGCAAAGAATGTTTTCTGACATTAAAATCTAAAACATTGAAAATTAAAAGAAAATATTACATCAGAATTAAATATGATCTTTGCCACCCCTGTAGCACTGGATCACCTGAAAGTGTTCTCTGGAAATTCCCACCTGCTCACAGAAGTGCACAAGCACAGAAAGACAATTAAGTCTTAACATGTTTTCTCCTGAGAAACGCCTCCTCAGAGGAAGAAAGATCAAAGGTCTCAAAATATTTCATGATGAATCCAAATTGTTTGTGATTCATGACATCTCACAAACAAGAAATAATGGCACTAAAATTCAAACTTCACCAAATTCTTTTTCACCAAAGTTGTTGGAGTGTTGAGAATGGAAAAAGCTTCCACCTTCAGTGATTCAGTGCAACACGACTTATTCATTTTAAGAATGTACTCGACGGCCACTTTCTCCACCTATATATTCGCTAAGGTAGAAATACACCTTGGTTGCCTTCGATGTCATTCAGTCATTTAGCTTAGGTCTCAGGACATACCACCTAGTCTGGAGTGTGGTCTGCTTGGTCTGAACATCAACATAAATCTCTAGAATAATTAGGATTCCTTACTGAGCTTAATAAGATTAAGAGAAGGGAACCCCACTCAGGTATTAACTGAAGGGTTCAAGGATTGAAATGAAGGTTACAGGTATTGGCTGCTTTGCTGTAAGCTGAGAGAAAGCTTGGGGAGTAAATAATGATAAAGCAGATTAAAACAAATTTTAAACAAACAAACAAGTAGCTGATGTTAAATTATGCATACAGTATTGTATTTCTCAGCTACTGAATTTTCTTTAAAAACTTGCCATAGGAATATACTAAGTGCGAGAGTAAGTGTGTAAAGGTTTGTGGCCTCACCGTCCTTGCCACGGCTGCCATCTTGTTTGTTTTGCTCCTGTACCCGGAGCAAAACAAATAAGATGGCGGCCGCGGCAAGGACGGTGAGGCCACGAACCTTTACACACTCACTCTCGCACTTAGTATATTCCGTTTCCTGACCTATAACTATTGCATAAAACATCCCTAATTAACGGTTTTAACAATAACTTTAACTGAATATCGTTATTAATGCAGGGACAGATCTGCCAAGCTTGAAAGACCCAAAAAGCATCTATGTGTATCATACTTAAGGATTATTTTGCTTACTTTAACACTGTAATGTTCTGTTTGTACTCCAACAAGTGTTTGAAAGTAATGTAGAGATATAGAGGTTTACATTCATTCAATTATTTTCATTAATATAATAAAAAAAAAAAAAAAAAAAAAAAAAAAAAAAAAAATCAACAACCCTGCCCATAAGTCACGCACAACCCACCTACTCATGATCAATGCCTTTTCCCAACTTCCTGTGCTTTCCTCATTGCTTCATTGACTATCACACCAAACAAAAATGTTACGTGTCATCTGTAAAACTGTGACTACAAAGATGTCACATCAAAATATTGCACACAAAGGTGTACTCCCCATGGTGAAAACAAGCAGCACATGGCCACAAAAAGCTGTCTTCCTGTAAAATGTCCAGCGAAAATTTGTCACAGCGTTATTATTTCCACACACGCCACGGACGCTTAGGGTGCGGCCACACTGCAAGCGGTTTGCTGGGAGGGTAGAGGATAGCGGGATGCCTAGCGGGTCAGAGGCAAGGACAAACACATGTTATCTAATAGGAGTGGCCATACAGGATGCGGGTAGCGGGTAAGCTTGGAGGGAACCAGCTACCCATGTCCTGTATGGCCACTCGTATTAGACAACGTGTTTGTTCTTGCCTCTGATCCGCTAGGTATCCCTCTACCCTCCCAGCAAACCGCGTGCAGTGTGGCTGCACCCTTAGGGATGTCACTCCTCAATAAAGATGGGCCTGTTGGTACTATAATAATTTTAAAACTTCATTATATGATGTTTTAGCACTCTTTATGAAAATAAATTGGCTGATGCTAGCGTGTATCTAAGTTACACTTTTTGCTGACGATGTACATTTTAATCCTGTAAAAATATTTTTTGGTATGTGTGTAAATCTTGCACCATCTGATCACAAGCTGGACTTGTGATGGCCAGCCTGTACTCTCCCTAATTTATAGGCAAAGCTGGGACATTACAAACCACATCTCCCTTTCTCAAGGGATAACAGTAACTTCTTGTCAGCGAATAAACATTTTTGGCCTGATCAAGGAGAGAACACCAGCCTGCCATGATGGCAAGCTGAGCAAATAAACAAATACTAATTCAACATTATCACTACCCAATCCCAGCACATCTCTGACTATTACCACCACCACCACCACCACTACTCACCAGCTAAGGCATTGAGAGGAAGGTCAAAGGGGGAGGGGGAGTGGCACTCCTTGTCCATATTCTGTGGCACTACTGAGGCTGTAAGTGCCAGCCACTTATCCAGAGGGCACCTCTCTGAGCAGCCTGGCAGGATGAGGGGGTGAGGAGCCTCCGTCATGGCGGTGTCATTGCAGTAGTACATCTGAGGTGGGTGTGTTAGGACTGTTTACTACTTATACCACTCATGCCTGTATTGAGATCACCACTACTCCACCTGTTACACCACTTGTACCATTGTTAAGGCTGTAATAGTTTTATCTTATTACTGTCACTTTCACTATTTCTACTCCTTTAGCACATGGTTGGCCAATACATCCCATATCACAAAAGCTACTAACAAAAATTATTTTAGATGTTATTTTATACAGAATAAAAGTCATTTTACTAAACCCTTGATATAATGGACTAATTGGGGGGAACTTAGTCCGTTAATGCTGAAAGTCCGTTGTAAGCAGCGGAAATTAAAAAATACGTATAATAATAACTATGAACCCTAATAAATAACGGTATATAGGTTTTTTTAATGTGTGTGTTGTCAGCACGTTGTCTATAGCTGTACAGCACACTTTGCCAGATTGGCTGGGGGGGGGCCTATTGTTGTAGGTATGGGTAAAATTTCATAAGTGCGTCCATCTAACACGGGCAGATGAAACTTTTTTTTTTTTTGGTAGTTTTTGGTGTGTTATGAAATGATCTGGTAACTGTTTCTGTCACAAATCATTGAATGATTGACTTTTCAATGCCTGTTGTGCACCCGCTGCCGCAGCCACAAAATAGCTCGCAGAGAGAGGTTAAACTTGCTTACTGTTTCTGTAATTCACTCACTGCTTACAAAGATCAAAAGTGGACAAACTAGAAAACAATCAGGCAAATTAATGTTTTTCCTTTTGTATATTTCCCCAGTGCACATGCGTGGTGGACAGCAGAGCGACTTATCGCTGCAAGGAGGTATTTCTCACACCAGCCCGTGCAGTGAACCACCCCCACCGCTGCCCTGTCCCATCCTGTGCTTCATATTTCCGCTGCCCTATAACGCATGCCGAATAAATTTAAACTAACCAAACCTAACAACCCAACCTACCTAATGGACCCCTCAAGCTGTGTCAGTACTGACACTCACAAACACTTGGCTATTTTCCAGTACATTTACGTCCTGGATTGATGCATGAGACTTTCTTGTGGAGTAAATACGTTCTTCATATAAATGGGAACCACAAGGAGGAAAATATTTCATCAGGTGGACTAAAAAAGACTGCAGTAACCGAAAGACAGGACAGCAGATAAAGGGAGGAAGGCAAGGCGGCCAGCAGACGCTATAGCAGTTACCGGGTGCGGTTGGTTCAAAAACTATTCTCAGTCGGTCCCCATGGATTTCTGACCCTCTGACCTTGTCTGTTATATCCAAAATCCATTATAAGTGGGTTCGTTATATCGAGAGTTTACTGTACTATTTATAGTAATAATTTGGTAATAATATAGTGCTGAAAAAACAAAGATCGCATTCATTTAATCATTTTTTTTAAGTGTCTGTCTTATTGTCACTCACCACATGACTGCCAAGCCTGTTGAACCAATTCTTGCCAGTGTCCTTGTTGAATCTGAATTTATCAAACTTAAACCCATTACTAGGTGTCCTACCTGGCTCTCTTACCATCAGGACCTTATTAATATCCCCCTTATTAAAGCCCTTCATCCATTTATAAATCTCAATCAAGTTTCTTTGCACTCTTTGCCTTTCTAGAGAATGGAAGTTTAATTGTTCAAGTCTTTCCTCATATGGCAAGTTTCTTAACCCATGAATCATCTTAGTCATCATCCTGTGTACCGATTCTAACATTTTCATATCCTATAGTAAGGTGACCAGAACTGAACTGCATAATCAAGACGAGCTCTCACTAATGCTAAATATAGCTTGAGGATGACTACAGCATTTCTGTTGCTTACGCTCCTAGAAATGAATCCCACTACCCTGTCTGCATGATTTCTAGCCTGAATGCATTGTACCCTTGGGTGGAGATTGGAGCTCCCTAAGACCCCTAAATCCTTCTAACACCCAGACCTGCTCAGGAGAGTGTCATTTAACCCGTGGGCTTTGGCTATGGGAAAGCCGAGAAGTGCCCGAGAAACGACAAAATTACTCTGCATTTTGAGACTAAGAAAAGAGCATGGAACGTACATCAGAGTACTCCTCTCATAACCATAAAGCCGTTAAAAATATTTACTTTTACTCAAACTCCATTCTTTTTGGGTGGTGTTTGTTACAAAATAAACAGTCTCGTGATGCGTGGCATTTAGCCGAGAGTCGCTTGTTGTGTACCATAGAGAATTTGACAAGTGATTACTGTATGGATAGCTAATTCAGTATGCCATGACCTTACAGCACCACCTATGACAAAAAAGCCCACCTGAAGATCACTCACCCACCACATTGACCTAGGGCATTCATGGTGGGTTGCGCTATGCCACCACCGCCTACAAGTAGCTCGAATTAGACGTTTTATAGCGAGCCCTTTTTAGGGTCCACCGTACCACAGCCACGACTCATGAGAGGCCAAAAAAGGGTCTGCCGATGTTCTCGGGTTAAGCAATAATTATCTGAAGGATTATTTCCGCCTACACTCAAAATACTGCATTTTCTGACATTGAACTCCATCTGCCACTTCCCCACACAATCATACAATCTGTCAAGTTCATCCTGGAAAACACTGGCATCCTGATTTGACTCAATTACTCTGCTGATTTGTGTGTCATCCATGAACTTTCTGATGACACTACTAATTCATGTATCTAAATCACTGATGTAAACAATGAACAACAGTGGACCCAATACCAACCCCTGAAGGACTACTCGTAACACAGCCCCAGTCAGATTTTTTACCATTGATTTGCACTCTTTGCCTCCTATTGCTAAGCCACACCCTGATCCAGTTCAAAACTTTCCCATCTACTCCGTAGGCCTGTAATTCAAGCAATAGTCATTAATGAGGAACTTTATTGAACGCTTTACTAAAATCAAGATTTAATATATCATAGTTTTCATCTCTATCTAGTGGCTCAGTTACTTTACTGTAGGACAAGAGGACTACTACCAGTGCTGTTTATATTTTATCATTCTGCAGTTATCAACATACGTATTTTTCATTTTCTTCCACTGTGTATAATTCCTCTTGCCTAATGTACGGTTTACTTTTAGATATTCATATTCATGTGGGTTATAATTTGTTGCCCTGCCCCACAAGCATATATTGACCATATTGCAAGTTACCTAAATACACCATTGATTATTATCACTATGATTACACAAATACCTTCACATAGTGCTGGTCATTGACCCTGTGCAGCTCCACCAGGACAGTGGCAATGTAGGGAGGTGCCACCCCATTAAACACTCCAAGGCCCTCCAGCAATGAGGCTACAGTCTTGTCGTGGCCGGAGTACATGAACATCTTGGTCTGAGAAGCACTACCAGCAGTCCTCACCTTCATGTTGTGGCCAAATTCCTTGATAAGCGGCCCTGGAAATGTATAGATGGAGGAGGGGGATGATTGGGGCTGGTTGGTATGTAATGATGGGTGAGTCGGGGTAAGTAAAAGCAGGGCAAGACTGTGCAGATGGTGAGTGTGGATGATGAGGGTGCCTGGTGTGTAATAAAAGATATACAGTAATACAGGTTGAGAATCCCTTATCTGATATTCTTGGGATCGAAAGTGTTGTGGATTTCAGAATATTAACTATTACCCATAGGGGTATCTGCAGGCCCTTTTGACATTTTCCACAATATCTTTACACCACAGAGCACACAACACACGGTAATCAAAATGAGTAACGAGCAAAGGTGTTACTGTGATGACTGCTGACAACAAACTACGGCATAGCACATACAGTTGAGCCCCACTTAGCGCGAGATCAATTAGCGTGAACCGCAATTAGCGCGAGCCACCATCTACCAAGAAAAAAATTAATTAGCGCGAAAGCCTCAGTTAGCGCGAGCAGCCACCACGACTGAATTTTGAAAATCGCGCCAAGCCGCCATGATGCGCGGCACAAGCCGCCATGATGCGCGGCACAAGCCGCCATGATGCGCGGCACAAGCCGCCATGATGTGCGGCACAAGTTGCCATGATGCGCGGCACAAGTTGCCATGATGTGCGGCACAAGCAGCAAGAGCCCTTACCTTAGCAGACGACGCCATGTTGATACAGGTTAAGTGCTTTGTTTACGTTGTGGATGTGGATACGGGCAACTGACCTTGGCCGTGCGTGACGCACACGCGGAAAATTTGGATTTGCCGGTTGTCCAAGTGTGATACTGCCTTAAGGCAGCGAGGCCGCTGACTTGGTGAGCGCCGGCGATGACGTCATCGGACTCCCAGTGAATCACAAGCGTGTTTTCAGAGCTCAGTCAATCGTATTTTTTTTTTTTTTAATGAGTGATTATTTTGAGTAATTATCAAACACAAAAGTCAGACCCACGTGTGCACCAAATAATTTTTTTCGTATTGGTTACTTTATTCAATTAGCGCGAATTCAGTTAGCGCAACCGCGTTCATCCACCTAATTCTCACACTAAATGGGGCTCTACTGTACCAGAGTTGCCAGGTCGTAGACTGTGTTCCCACCCAATCAGCAATAATTATTTTTTCCCCACCAACTTTAATTAAAAACAGCCCAATAGGGCGGGTAAACTGTGGACCTGGCAACCCTGCAGCACACAACAGCTGTATGTGGTGGCACCTTCCCATCACTTTGTGGAGTTTTCCATTTGTGACACGCCATGTCATCATTCAAAAAACTTTTGGATCTTGGAATTTCGGATAAGGGATTCTCAACCTGTACCTCGGTTTATGAGTGCCTTACTTTATGAGTGTTTTGATTAACGAGAGAAAAAAAATCACTAAAAATGCCTTAGTTTATGAGTGGTGACTTGGTGTATAAGCATCCTGTTTCTATAAGTCAAAAGACATGAGCGTGGGTTCCCTCTGCTCGCCGCAAGACGAGAGCGATCAGAGTGGAAATCAATGGGAATGGGATCTCAGTTTACATTGTACAGTACCCTCCCTACGGCCAATGTCCATACGCCCAACCAGGAGCAAGTTGTCGGTTGTCTGCGCATAAGGTGGTGTTACACTAGGCCTTTTTCCTCCAACCGCATTGGTGGTAGGGGCAACCAGCAACTCCAACTCCTCTGGGGCCGGATTCACAAAGTTACGCAGTAGCAACTACAAGTTATTAGCTGTCTTAACCCTTTCCATCTGTGACGCAGACGTCGGCGTCACAGATGGAAAGGGTCAAGAGGAAATGGAAGAGGATTAATCCTCTTCTAAACCTCTCAATCCTCCTCTAAATTCCTCTTAACCCTTTTGTTGCAAAACGCTCGCAGCGAGCACTAGTGTAACTTGCTGGTGGTGCTAAACGCTCGCTACGAGCTCCAGTTGCTCTCAAATTTCCCGCGTATGAGTGTGTTCCAACACTATTTCTCACACCACAGCATTGCCAATTCAGTGGGTTTTTCACGAAATTTGGTGGAAAATCATTTCAGCCTAGGGCGGAAAATTCACAGACAAACAACTGGTGGATGTTGTTGTCCAATATAGCGGCATTTTTGCATAGCTTCACCTATCACATGACTGATATTTTGACCAAATAGTTGTAAATTTTGCAGTTGGCAATACTGTCCTGCCAGCACCCCATCATCAAGAGATCTACTCAGTAGTTGCCTTATGGCTGACCGTCACGCACGTATAAATGTAGGTCTTCACAGGCAACACCCCCTGAACGTGCCTGTACATTCGCAGGAGAGGCTTACATTATCAAATCTTATAGTTACTGGCCTCCTCTTTCCAATGGTGTTTTTGTTTTTTAGCTGTGATGAATAATTTTTGAGGCCGGATCCCACTCACCATGCTTCCTACGGCCAATGGAAAGGCCCAGGGGGTGGGTAAGAGCAAGAATGGGAGTCAAGGACCACAACAAGGTGTGAAAAAACCTGGTTGTAGCAGCCTTTTCCTTTTCCTTTCGGGTCATATCGCAATTTCAGTTTTCAATAAAATCAAATTTTTGGGGTCCCTATCGCAAACTCGGTGAATTGCAAAATTGAAACTCGCAATCCTGGAGACTGTACTGTACTTGGAGTCCGAATACAAGTACAAGTACGAAAGCACTTTTGACCCAGAGTACAAGTACAGGTACAGGTACATGATATAGTGTACTTAAGAATGAGTATGAGTACATGTACAGTAGAACCTCATTTATCTGGCATGAACAGGGGGAAGCTCGTGCCAGATAAACCATTTTGCCATCATTTTGAGACTTACTCTTATAGAACTGACCTTTTTTTCACTTTTTTTATTACATCCAGGCCTATAGAACTGGTAGGCTTCCTTGGTTGGACCTAGGGGTCAGCCCGAGCCCGTCATGGTGCAGGCAAGTGTTTATAGCGGCGCTATCTAATCTATTCGAGAGAGAGAGTGAGAGAGAGAGAGAGAGAGAGAGAATAATGAATGAATGAACACCTCATACCTGCCCTGAGACGTTTAAGCTCTTGGGTGTATGCCATTAGCTTGAAGCTGAAGTTATTGATTTCCTTCATCCTGTCATACACTTCCTTTGCCCAGTTTGGCAGTGTCAGGTTGTAGAGAGACTGGAAAATGCGAGTAATAAGGAGAGAAGATTTATATCACTGACAGGCAAGCCACACATACAATTCATGTTACATTTTACTTCATGTGCACCAATTCCAATGTTTGGATAGTTATAAGGCATGGCTGGTTAGAGACAAATGTTCTATACTATAGTCGGTTCACCCAAGTCTGAAATGAGCATTATCGTGCCCTAGCAACTTGCTGTCACATGGCATGTCTGATTTCATGGATACTGTATGCTAGCCTACGCATAGTAAACAGTCATCAGTGTCAATAATATACAGGCAGCAATAACAACTACCGTCAATTCTAGTCAATTATGAGTTAAAAAATATTAGTAATGTCACAAATAGCTGTTTTGTTGATTTACAAGATCACTGATTATGATTATTAAACAGTCTTGAAGTTGTCCACCACTGAGAAAATTAGCAGGCTTTACATTAACAAAACTGCTATTTGTGATATTACTAATATTTTTTAACTCAAAATTGACAATAACTGGCAGTCATTGTTATTGCTGCCTACACTGACACTGACGACTGTTTACCATGCGTAGGCTACCATACAGCATCCATGAAATCGGACACGCCGTGTGAGAGCAAATTGCCATGCCAGGGCACGATAATGCTCACTTCAGACTTGGGTAAACCGACTATAGTGAAATGGAGGACAGAGGAATAAAAGGAAGGACAGTTCCTGGAGCAATGAAGTCCTAGTCAACAAGAGGAGGAGTGAGATTACTGTACCAAAACTTGCATAAGACAACCTTGGTACTTATCCTACTGTATGAAGGCAAAACACTTTTGATATGAGTAAAAAGTTCAAAGGTGACAGCTGTGAAGGGTGTGCTGAATCCCTCTCTCACCTCGATGTAAAGAGTATCGAAGAGGTAGCTTAAGGTGGTAACGTTGTCCACTGTTACACCAGATTTTTCAGTGACAAACTTGAAGAGGTCCTGGTTGGCCTCAATCACTTTCTTCACCTCAGGCAGTTCTTGAACCCGCTTCTCCTCCAAGAAAACCCTAGGACATGCCTCGTCCACGCTAAGGAGCTACAGGGTAAAAGGAGGATATATATATATATATATATATATATATATATATATATATATATATATATATATATATATATATATATATATATATATATATATATATATATATATATATGATGCTTGACCTCAAGCATCTTCAGGTTAAATTAACTTAAATGAACTAGTAATAAAAACAGTAAAAGTATAAAAATGTAAAGTATAAAAGTAAAAGTATAAAAACTGTAAAATATTAAAACATCTAAAAGATCTAAAAGAGTGGCAATAATTGCTGGTCAGAAGAGAGGTGTTAGTTTAATGGTGGCTAAGTGGCCACTGAGGCTTGTGGAGTGCTGCGGGCTGTGACTGTGGTGCCATCTATTGAGATGTGAATGCTGTATGGGGTGCCTATGGAAGGTTAACAACTGAGTTTCAGTGTTCTATGGGAGCCTGTTGTTTGGTTATTTATTCCATGGTTGTTTTGTTTTATTATTAAGGCTTCTAGTATTTGTAGTCTATTGTGATCTGTTTCTTTCCTCAGGATTTTTGTATATCTTGTGTTAATTGCTTGTTGTGGTTGGTAGTAAGGTGGGGCTTGGGGCCTCCTAATGCCAAGTGCATTGTCATACAGCGAGACAGAGTTGTTGCTGTCATGCCGATGTACGAGCTTTGTTGGAGCTCGCATTCTCCAAGAGGACAAGGGAACTCGTGAACAACATTAATTTCTTTTAGGGAGGGAGTGTCGGGCTGTTATTGTTTTTTCTTATGAGGCTGGTTGTAGTTCTGCTTTTATAATATGTTAGGATTTGGAGTTTATCATTAGGGTTGATGCATTCTGTGTTGTTAGTTGTTATTTGTTTTAAGATTCTTTCATCAGTTTTATAGGCTGGGGAGAATTGGTTAAGACAGTAAACGTTAAATGAAAGTGACTTGCAAAATTTGGTCAGTGTTTTTGATAGTGTCTGTAAAAGGAGAGAGCTGAGAGTAAATGTCAACAAAAGTATAGTGATGGTTTGTGAGTGAAATAGAAGTGAGGTTGTAGATTTTGTATGCCCATATAGAGTGGGAATTGAATGTGAAAAAGAATACAAAATAATTTTGAATGGTAAAGAAATGGAGGAGGTCAATGAGTTTAAGTACCTTGGATCAGTTATGTGTAAGCATGGTGGTATGGAGAGAGAGATAAGAGAAAGGGCACTGCAAGGAAGAAGGGTGGTAGGGTCTTTGGGATGAATCATGAATGGCGAAAGTGTGAGCATGAAGGTAAAGAGGGATTTGAGAAATACAATAATAGTACCAACCCTCACATATGCAAGTGAAATGTGGGCCTGGAATGAAAGTCAGAGGTCTAGAGTGCAGGCAGTGGAAATGAGTTATCTGAGGAGTGCTTGTGGTGTGAGTAGAATGGATGGAATGAAAAATGAAAGTGTGTATGAGCGTTTTGTCACGGGGATGAAGGGAAGAAGTGTGGAGTGGTGGAAGTGAAGCGACAGACTTTAAAGTGGTTTGGCCACATGGAGCAAATGGAGGAAAGTAAGATGACCAGAAGGGTGTATGTGAGTGAGATAGAGGGAGGGAATGATAGAGGAAGACCTTCAGTGAAATGGAGAGATAGGGTGCAAGAGAACGTTAGGGAGAGGGGGGAAAGATCTTTGAGAAACTTTGAGCAGGCAAGGAGGGAGTGTCTGGATAGAGAAAGTGGAAACTCTTCTCCCGTGGCCATTCCCTGGTGGGAGCTCCTAGGAGCAGGCGTCGATGAAATGATGATGAAGAGGGTGGTGAAAATACTTGGGGAAGTAAACTATTGAAGCTGGTAACAGACAACCTGATGATGCAGTGGGTGCAAGGAGAAACAAGGTTGAGAGGGGATGACAAACCATCAAGACTTGACCTAATTTTCACAAAAAAACGTGGAGTTGAATGAAGGAGTCAGTCATGAGTGCCCCTTGGGAAAGAGCGGCCATGAACTATTGGAGATGAAAACTGTGGAAGGCTGTGAATATCGAGAAGAGGCTTATAAGGAAAAAAGGAAAAACTATGCTAAGGCAGATTACCTTGGACTCAAGACTTTCTTCAGTGGGGTAGACTGGACTGATACGAAGAGGAGTACTATAAATATTCAAGAGAAACATGACTTTTTATGAATATTTACAACAGAGGAATAGAGATATATGTTCCATTCTACACAGTAAAAACTAGAGGAGAGAAAACATGGTTTGGATGGAGGTGTGAAACAGCAAGAAGAAATAGAAATAAGGCATGGAGGAATTTAAAGAAAAGACCAAATAAGAACAACAGGGACAAATATAAAAAAAAGCAAGAAATGAAAATGTGAAAATAAGGAGAGAGGAGGAAGCTAAATTTGAAAGAAGTTTTTAAATGTAAAGAATAACCAAAAATGTTTTATAAATTTATAAATGGGAAGTTAAAAAGAAATGGAGTGGAAAGGCTAAAAGAAAAATAAATGTATTCTACGAAAAGGACAAAGAAATTGCAGAAATATTAAAGAAAAATTTTCATAAAGTGTTTACAGAAGAAACCAACTTTGACTGGGGTCTTGAAAACTGCAATGAAGGGAAACTAAATCATGTAAAGGTTGAGAAAGGAGAACTGATACAGCTGATGAAAACCTTAGATGGAAGGAAAGCTATGGGACCGGATGAAATCTCAGGACAAGTGCTAAAAGTGTGTAGAAATGAATAACTGGAGCCCCTTTATGACATTCGTGTTCGTGGCTTGAGCAAGTCAACAGATCCTGCCGGGAGGTACTTGGGTTGGGAAGGGGGCCCGCATGGAGACTCGCCCGGAGAGACCCCTGGGCTTGGCGTCGTAGGGTGGGCGAGGCGACACTCCCCCCGGCGTATGCCCCCATTGATTGATTGATTGATTTATGACATAATAACATGCTCTATAAATACAGGAAAAGTGCCCTTAGAATGGAAGAGAAAGAGCATTGTACCAATTAATAAAATTGGAGATAAAACTGAACCACTAAATTATAGACCGGTCTCTTTAACAAGTGTAATGTGTAAGATTTATGAAAGTATAATAAAAAAAAAATGGGTCGAACATTTAGAAAAGGAAAACATGATAAATAAGGGACAATTTGGATACAGAAAAGGGAAATCGTGTGTCACTAACTTACTATGTTTCTACTCAAGAGCAATAGACGTGGTGCAAGAGGGAGAAGGGTGGGCCAGTTGTGTATATCTTGATTTGAAAAAAGCTTCTGACAAAGTTCCGCACAAAAGGTTAATCTGGAAACTACAGCAGTGGGGAGGAATGGGCAGAAAGGTTATTGAGTGGATTACTTAACGGGAAGAGAAATGAGGACAGTGATTAGGGAAGAGAAATCAAATTGGAGGAGAGTAGAGAGTGGAGTTCCTCAAGGCTCAGTTCTGGCACCAATAATGTTCATAATTTATATAAATGATATGCCAAAGGGTATAAAAAGTTATAAGAGCCTTTTTGCAGATGATGCAAAAAGTGAGGACGGAGGAAGACTGTGAAGAGCTGAAAAAAGACCTGGATAGTGTATAGATGGAGCCAGTTATGGGAGATGGAATTTAATGCAAACAAATACCATGTTATGGAAATGGGGAAAAGTAAAAAAAGACCAAGGAAAACAAACAGGATCGGAGAAGAAAACTTTAAAGGTGGTACATGAAGAAAAAGATTTGGGAGTAACGATGCAAGACACACTATCCCCAGAAAAGCACATAGACAAGCTGTTTGGAGAAACCTACAGGATGATGCAAAATATAAGTGTATCATTCCATGTTATGGACAAAGAAATGATGAAGAAAATAATAACAACATTGATAAGACCTAAACTTGAATATGCTGCAGTTGTGTGGTCGCCTCACAAAAAGAAGGATATCAAAAAGTTGGAAAGGATACAGAGGATTGCATCTAAAATGGTCCCAGAACTCTCAAATATGACGTATGAAGACCTAAACAAGATTTGGAAGTGGAGTATGGAATGAGAGATGAAATTCAATGTGAAGAAATGTCGTGTTATGGAAATGGGAAAAAGTGAAGCAAGACCAAAATGGACATAAAATGGGAGATGGTGAAACACTAAAGAAAGTACACGAAGAGAGTGACCTGAGAGTAATAATGCAAGATAATAAACAGCCAGAGAGTCATGTTAATTGGATATTCGGTGATACTTATAACATGGTGAAAAATATAGGAATAGCATTCCACTACATGGATAAGGATATGATGAAAAATTAATTACCACTATGATCAGACCAAAATTGGAATATGCAAAGGCAGTGTGGTCTCCCCATAAGAAGAAACACAAAGAAACTAGAAAGAATACAAAGGATGGCAACAAAAATGGTTCCAGAGTTGGAGGGATTGATATATGAGGAAAGACTAAAGGAAATGGACTTACCAGCACTAGGACAAAGAAGAGAAAGGGGAGACCTAATACAAATCTATAAATTATTGAGCAAAATGGAAGTAAATAACAAGGAGTTACTACTAAAAGAAGGAATTACCACCAGGAACACAAGAGGACATAGTAAAAAATTGAGGAAGAGAAGATGCTTGAGAGACATAAAGGAATATAGCTTCCTGCAAAGAAATATAGAGGTTTGGAACAGACTAAGTGAGGATGTAGTATCAGCGAGGAGTGTGAAAAGCTTTAAAAAAAAGTTGGATAAATGCAGATACGGAGACGGGACCACACGAGCGTAAAGCCCAGGCCCTGTAAAACTACAACTAGGTAAATACACACACACTGGAGGGACTGACATATGAAGAGAGACTAAAGGAAATGGACTTGCCAACACTAGAACAAAGAAGAGAAAGAGGAGACCTAATACAAATATATAGGCTATTGAGTAAAATGGAAGAAGTAGATAATGAGAAATTGCTACTAAGAGAGGAACCTTCCAGAAGGATTACTAGAGGATGTAGTAAAAAGTTGAGGAAGGGAAGATGCTCAAGAGACATAAAGAAATATAGCTTCCCACAAAGAAATATAGAGGTTTGGAACAGATTAAGTGAAGAAATAGTATCGGCGAAGAGTGTGCAAAGTTTCAAGGAAAAGTTGGATAATTATAGATACGGAGACGGGACCACACGAGCGTAAGCCCAGGCCCTGTAAAATTACAACTAGGTAAATACACACACACACACACACACACACACACATGCACACTTTTTTTTTTTACAGTAATGGAAGCAGCTCAAGGTCAAAAACAAATGGAAAAAAAACATATATGGAAAAATTATACCTGTAAGTTCATCACAACTTTGCCTAAAGTTGAGTGAATAAAAGTGGAGTCACTCCATCTTTATAAGCCATGTCAAAAAGTCTAGTGTTAACTGCACTGAAGGACATATCTAAAGACATATATCCCCTCCAAGAGATAATACAATAAATAACACACCTTGTCATATGCAGCGGGCACAGTGTGGATGGGCGTGGGCACCCAGGGGAGGTCTGCCTCAAAGCGCTCATTGGGCTCCTTTGGGTAGTAGAAGCTGGCCAGGTTGCATGCAGCAGACATGAGGGTGCGGTCAACATCAGTGCTAAGAACGTTCAACTCTCCCGGCACCCAAGCGGGCCCCACTAGTGCCTCATACCGATTCCGCAGCCACCGTCCTAACCCATACTGCATGACTTTACCTCTCTGTGGCATGGGAGGAGGAGGAGGAGGAGGAGGAGCAGGAGGAGGAGGAGGGTAAAGAACATAAGAGGAAAAGGAGGATGTGTCAGAAAAGAGGATAGAAAAAGAAAAAATGTTGCTGTAGTGACACTCATATGTACATTATAATATATACACATAACAATCAGTCTGAAATCTGCAAAAAAAGTGGTTATGAACATGACAAAATTATACATGTCAATACCACCTTTTCACCAAAACTTATTCAACTGTTAATTTATTGGATTTTGTATTATTTCACAGTAATAAATGTATTCCACTGCTGCAGTAATTTTGGACAGGACAGACCTAGATTTTAGTGTAACATTATAAATATTTCAGTGAAAGCCTGACAATAAATGTACACGTATTTGAACATCATGTTGTATCTTTAACCTAGTAGCAGCGACGGGCCAAATTTGTGGCTTTACCATGTAGCAGCGACGGGCCAAATTTGTGCCATGATATAAACCCTCCAAAATAGATGATACATAATCTGATCACAAATGCCTTGATATATATTATGAAATGGTTTATGTGAGGGGTGACTTTTTTTCATTTTTCTTGCTTGAAGGGACCATTAAGAAACATGATCCCCGCTGCTACTGGGTTAAAAATATTATCATCATCTTACATGTAGATATGTGATATTATGATAATATATAGGAACTGCCTTGAATAAAAAGAGATGAGCAACAAACAACTTGGTATTCAAGAGGTTATGAAAGAAAATGCTACATCAAACTAACAAAATACAAGAGCAAAATTGAAAGGCAATAAAATACTGGCAGTGTGAGATGAATGGCAGCCTGTACCTACCTTAGTGAGCTGGCCGAGTCCTGCAGGCCAGAGGGCAGAGACATTTTTGTGGGGGTCTGTGGGGTACATGAGGATGGGTGAACGGTCCCCATGCCGGTAAAGCTGTGGGAAAAGGGAAAAAATTAATGATTACAGGATAAACCTAACTACATATTCCATTTAGTTCTCACCTATAATTACCTTATATAATTACCTCAAATTCCACATTACTGATGTAAACTAAATAAAATCTATCTTATTTTCCAATATAAAATGCTAGCCACAACATCCTGTGGTTATGGGGGCCCTGGGGATGATGGAGAACAAAGTGGAGGTCATAGAAAACTTAAACTTTAGGTGCTATGACCATATAGAAAATAAGAGTATACCTTATACCTACTGCAGTGATAACAGCTGAAGCACTAACATAAGGATGCCCCTCCCCCCTAACATTCCCAAAGCAACTCTGTAGATTGTCTTAGCATATGAGCTTGCATGTGACCCTGTACTGAAAGTAGCTGCAATTGAGGTCAAATGAGACAATGTTATTGAGTGACAAAAATGCTGCAGCAGTGCCAACACTTCAAATAGCTGGGGTTGCTGGCACATTCCCCTGCCTGCCATTCTTGAGTTACGTTTACACTCACTGATGTGAACATAAGAAAAGATAGATGACTGCAGGTGGGCCCTAAGGACTGGAACAGAGAAAACAGCAGATGGTACAAAATGACAGATAAAATGGCAGGTAGACAGGGAAGTGACTGGAATATATATAGCTGGAAGGGGATAGAGAAATGATTATCTGAGTGGGGTGAAAATGTTAGGTAAAAATACACTTGACTGGTATGCAAAAGTAGAGGCAAACCAGGGAATAAATCATTTTTTGATGGATAAGTGACACAGCGCCCTCCATCACCCCAAGCTGTGTCCTTTTTTCCCGCTTCCTGAATAATCCACCTCTTCAGTGGACGTGCCAAACCCTGACGACAGGTTGGTACACCCTTAACCTTAGTCCTCCCACATGTTTGCTGTGTGTGGCATCCCTAAAAGGATGGGAGGGTGAGCAATGCTGCAGTCGTGTGCTGTGGCTAAGAACACACCTCTATGCTCCATTATTCAGGCCAAGACAGGCGACCTCTACTGACTAGGAAAAAAAACCTTTGTCCTGTATATTAAAATTAAAAAAAATAAAAAAAATTATGTAAAACTACTGCTTTTTATTAAGATTCAAGACTTCAAAATTCAAAATATTAAAAAAGATCTTTCCTCTTAGGTTTCAAATAAAACTGTTTTTATTTATTATTATAGCTACTTCTAAATTAAAAAAACAAACAAATTCTACTTAATTAAATAACTTGCAACAAGTAGTATGCAACATAGTAAAGTATCGGAAGTATCAGCAGTAAATCAGCAGATACTTTAAAAATGGGCCAATACTGCAATTATACTAATACCAATACATCAGTACATCCCTACCTTACATTGACTAACCACCAAACAGAAAATAACTACATACATTCTTTATAATATTCATTGAAACTAGCTTTTTCATTGACTTGCCAGACACTTACTTTTAAAATTGATCACCTCACTCAGAACTTGCCCCAAAATGATAGAATATTTATTGTTCCATCAATTTTCCATGAGTAGCAACTGATGTGCCGCTATACATGGGCTCCCTGCCTGGGCTTCGCCCACCATTGACCCTGCGGTAAGTTAGTTATACTAATCTAACTTAATCTAAGCTAACCTAATGCTGACCACCAGTAACAACAACAAGATAGCTGTGCAAAGTGAAGCACATTTATTTATCAAAAACAATAAAAATTAACTATCTGACCTACCCTGAGCTAAACATACTAAATCTAACCTAACACAACAAAATCTAACCTATGCCCACTATCGAATATGTGATAAGCTGAAATATATTACTAACTTTGTTATCATCAATTTGAAAAATATATGTGCTTCCTTTTAATTATGTTATTATTCCAGTTTGTAAATATCTTTTATAACATTTGCAATGCTGAATAGGACACACTACAGCATAAACAATAAGACAGCTCGTTTGGTTAAAAAGGCATGCCTAGTCTTCCTGCATATTTGCCAAGTGACCTACTGCCACATATTAAAAACCTATCCTTGCAAATAATTTGTCTTAAATAATCGTTGTCGAAAAGGAGTAACCTATTATTAAATTCACATTAACTTTCCTACCTATTTTCCAGTGATAAAGAAACTATCTATCTTTAATACTGCATCCTATTTGACATAATTATACTAAAAGAGACCTGCATCCCTGAAATAAACTGCTCAGGTGTGCTAAATAATGGACGTAATGTGTGCTTCCACCCAAAAAAACAACATATCCTCCATGGTCCTCAAGTTTGCAGTTAACGAGAAAGGAATATGATGAGAAATGGATGAAGTTGTTCGTTAGATTGACAAAATACTCTAGAATGCAAAATGTTTAATCAGTTTTAACTTGGGAATAAAGTTCTCCAGAGTGGTAAAGAATGGTTAGATAGTCCACGTTATTTAGCTTTTAGTTATTAACTGTCTTGGGTCAATAGCATTACTGCTGAAATAGGAAAGTTATCAACCTTGGCCTCATTAAGTTATCTAACCACAGGAGGGAGCAACTATACAAAATACGATATTTAAAATAATTGGCCCGAGGATAAGCTTGCAGTACCTCCACATTTATCTTTCACCCATTGCAATTGTGCAGAAATCACATCTTGAAGACATGTAAGAAGTCAGTGTGAGCGTTTTCAGCACGGGGAGTGAGTGAGTGGGTGAGTGTGCGGGCCGCGGAAATGTTAGCCCGTGGCCTCGCCGAGACTACCTGCCGCGATAACAACACAGCGGAGGGGAACATTTCCAGTGTTTTGTGGGGCCGCCAGCACTGCCTGCCCTCCACCCTCCCTGTACTCACCATCTGCACCAACTCAAGGGTCGTATCCTCCTCCTCGGCCTGCGCAGGCTGCCCCTGGAGGCTCAGCAGAAGCAGAAGAAGGAGGAGGAAGGAAGGGGAGGGCGTCATGACTAGAGGGAGGCGGGCGGCGGACTGCGACGCGGCCAAGACCTTCTGACAGGCGACACGCACACACGCACACACACACATACGCACCCGCACACCCGTCAGGCAGGGGGAGTCAAGGCCCAAGGGGGAAGTTGAGGGAATGAGGTATGAAGAGGCGCGGAAGGATTATAACTATGAAGAAACAAAGGAAAGTGAAATACGGGATAAAGGAAGCAAGAGCAAATGTTGAGAGAAATATATAGTTGAAGATATGATGGCAAAAATTGTAAAAAAAAGTATTTTTTGAGTGTCTGGGGGAAGTTCGGCCCAATATAGTCTTTCTATTTTATCAAGTCATTTTAAGCGCGGCTCCCCTCTCTCTCTCTCTCTCTCTGATGAGACCATATGGTTCTATCAAAGATTCGTTTTCAGTGAAGATACCAATGAGAATTTATAATGGAAAAAGAGAGAGAGAGAGAGAGAGAGAGAGAGAGAGAGAGAGAGAGAGAGAGAGAGAGAGATTATATAATTTGCATAAAAATTCAGACCACACAGACCCTATATATGGTTCTACATTAGTTACAGGTCCAAAACTTTGCATTTCTACTCTATTTAATATAAAGTTAAAGGAAGTGTCGGTCAAGCTTGCGCATATATATTAAAGGAGTCAATCGTGTTGCACTGGACCACTGATCGAAGGTGGGAGCTTATTCCACTCTCGCACTACAACGTTGGTGAAGAAAAATTTGGTGGTCTGAATTTATTTATTTACATTTAAGTTTTGTGCCATTATTTCTCGTTTGCAAAGTCTCATCGATCTTAAACAATTTTGATTGTCCAAATTCGTAAAGCCATTAAGTATTTAAAAACATTCGATCAATTTCCCTCGGGGCGACGGTTCTCAAGAGAGAACAAGTTAAAGAGTTGAGAGCCTCGAGGCTCTCGACTTTTTAACTTGTTCTGATCTCGTCGTAAGGTTAATTAGTTGGGCAAGGAAGGGATCATTTTTGTTACCCGACGTTGAACACCTTTTAGCAATGTCCTTTGTAAGGTGGAGAGACGGGGAGAGGGAGAGGGACGAAGAACGAGTTAGAGAAGAGCGGAGTGGCAGCATAACAGCCTGAAGCAGACGCGCACAAAGCGACTTGATAAAACGGAAAGACACAATTTATCGCTTCAAATTGTTTGTGTAGTTTCTTTAAGAGAAAAAAGAATCCCATACCTATTAGGAAGGTGCAAATATTTAGGATTTAAAAGAAAGTTTATAAAAAGGCGTCTCGACGATGAGGCTGAAAGGAGACATACCGCGGCACACCTTCATTTTTGTCCCTTTTGTCGCCTAATGGCAGCACAGAAAGGTGCAGAGCCCTTACCTGCCTAGGTGTCGCCCCAGGGCAAAGTTCTCAGTGACGCCCCCCTCCCCCCCCCATCACCACTTCCCACCTCCACCATGTACCTTTACTGCCTATGACCCTAATTTGGGCAACGTGATTATAGGATACCGGTATACATAATAAAAGATGCTTTTGCCGGGTGCCGTATAATTAAGTAAAATTTAAGGAGTAAAAATTATTTTTTCATAAATAATAGGAAAAAGCATTCCTCAGACTGCAATGTGGCTAGAATTGCCGCCCGCCTAAAAGTGCCGCCCCCGGGCATATGCCTCCCCCTGTCCCTCCCCATGTGAGGGCCCTGGAAAGGTGTAAACCAGCAGGTGTGAAAACCCCCTATCGCGCAGGTGAGGACACCTGCTCGGAAAGGAATATATATATATATATATATATATATATATATATATATATATATATATATATTCTCTCTCTCTCTCTCTCTCTCTCTCTCTCTCTCTCTGTGTGTGTGTGTGTGTGTGTGTGTGTGTGTGTGTGTGTGAGAGAGAGAGAGAGAGAGAGAGAGAGAGAGAGAGAGAGAGAATCTATACTGTCCATTCTACCTACTTTACCAAGCCAACATTACGTCTTTACGAGCTAGGCTGACGTGGAGTCGGGCTACTCCACCTCACAGGCAGCTGAATGTGGAAGAGCTGCAGGTGGTTAGTGGCGGGATAGGAAAGAGAGAAAAGGCAAAGTCAATAAAATATTTCCGGGAGGAGATAGAGTAAGGAGGTATGAAGGAACCTGATGAGCCGTGGAAGTTTTACATTTTTAGATTAATAGATGCATCAGGGAGAATACGGCTGATGAAATGAGCATGGATGAGACTGAAGGGTATGTGAAGCAGCTACAGAAAAGGAAAGCAGCAAGCAGGGATGGGTTTCCATATGAACTTTACAGGGAAGTAGGGCCAGGAATAATAGGTGGAACATATGTTGTCTAAGAAGATCTAGAGTGTAGCTATATAGAGAGGGTTCCCACTTTGCTGAAATTAAAGTAAGTGATTCTGATTCATAGCCGGGAATCCATAAGACTAGGAAGGCTGTGAGGAATCATAGATCAATATAGTAGTGGCAGACATAACCTCTAAAAAAAATTGTGGAGCACTGAATGCGAAGTTAGGATGGATATTTGAGTGGTAAGGTAATGGTCGAGGAGCATACTGGTTTAAAAAAAAAACATCTGAGGCGAGGATGATACGTTAGCAAGAATAATATCAGTGGTTCCCAAACTGGGGGGCGTGATTTCGTCTGCCAAAACCTGCAGTTTTGCACACACACACACACACACACACACACACACACACACACACACACACACACACACACACACACACACACACACACACACACACACACACACACACACACACACACACACACACACACACACACACACACACACACACACACACACACACACACACACACACACACACACACACACACACACACACACACACACACACACACACACACACACACACACACACACACACACACACACACACACACACACACACACACACACACATGAAGGAGTAACACTTTGAATCATCCTCAAGTGAGTTTCAATATATATATATATATATATATATATATATATATATATATATATATATATATATATATATATATATATATATATATATAGATAGATAGATATGAATGAATAGATGAATGATATGAATATAGATATATATATATATATATATATATATATATATATATATATATATATATATATATATATATATATATATATATATATATATATATATATATATATATATATATATATATATATATATATATATATATATATATATATATATATATATATATATATATATATATATATATATATATATATATATATATATATATATATATATATATATATATATATATATATATATATATATATATATATATATATATATATATATATATATATATATATATATATATATATATATATATATATATATAAACAAAGTATGGGGGGGCGTGAGGATCTCTTATAAATCAATAGGGGGCATCATGTAAAAAAGTTTGGGAACCACTGGCCGCTGGATTGTAGAGAGTGTTACGGTATTTTTAGACGCTTCCGACTCATCAATTATTTATTAAGTCCATAAAAGAGGTTGAATGCGTTTTCATGGTTGTTTTTTTCCTCTCATGATAAAGAAGCGTTGCCAGACTACCATCTGGGTCAGAAAACTACCCATGAAAATGCCCACAACTCCTACGAAAGCGATAAAATGTTTAATAATATGGCCCATAGTACGACACAATATGAAGTCAGTTTGGGTGGGCCCGAACCTCTTCACAGCACTGCCACATCACGCCCAATACAACAGTTTTGCTCCCTCATATGTCATCAACGTACTATTTGAGATTGTGTATCAAATATTCTGTATACATAAAATAAGATTTGGCAGTGCTATGGCCTAGGAACTCCTCGAGCGAGTCCCGCCCAAACTGACTTCAAAGCTGAGTCGAACTTTAGTGTACTCTGTCTCTCTTAGATATAGAGAAAGATTATGACAGTTAACAGAGAGAAAATGTGTGCCTTATCAGCGAGAAAAGGTGCGAGTGAAAAGTTATCAAAATCAATAGGAGCATATATATATATATATATATATATATATATATATATATATATATATATATATATATATATATATATATATATATATATATATATATATATATGATCGGTAATACAAAGGCTATTCGCTGTATGATTGAGCTAGAGACCGACTTGGTGAGGAGCAAGAGAGGTGTAAGACAAGGATATGTGTTGTCTTTACCTTTGTTTGGGGTGTTTACGGAGGAACTATATATGTGAGGATTAGGACGACAGAGTATGGAATAAGCTCTTGTAAAGAAGTGCTGAGCGTCGTTTTTTGATGCAGTGGGGATGAGAGGCGACCATGAGGAGATGCAGATGTTGGGTGTGGTGTCTGTTGTGTATAGAAGGGATTTTGATGTCAGTTGATGAAAAAAAGCAAAGTACTTGTGTCGAATGGAAAGGTTGAGAATGACAGAAGAAATTGAATGCTCAGTAGAAAGAAGATATACACAGAACAAAGAGATATAAACACCTGGGAATGATGTTGGATGAAAGTGGATTTAAAGAACAGAGGATGAAAGAACTGGAAGGAATCATCAATGGTTATGAATAGTGGGGAGTATAGGGCGCTGGCTAGAGCTGTTTAATAAGTATACAGTGTATGGTCTGGAAACGATGCCATGGAGAATGAATGATTTAGGTAAACTGGAACAGAGTAAAATGGGGAAAATCTTTCGATCTGGGCACAAATAGATAGGTGAGCAGCTGTGGAGGCAGCTGGGGGACACACTTACGTTGGCTGTGGTATAATTTCAGAGACAGTTATGAAAGATGTGCCGAGGTATGGAGCGAGGTTAGTAAAGATGGATTGTTAAAGATTGTAGGCGGACACGTAAGGTGTTTGACTAGAATGGAAAAATAGCAGGTGGTACAAAACGGCAGGTGTTCAGAGATGCAAGAGATAAGGATGGAAACATTCATGTGAGGTTTGGGCGGCATTGGCCTTGCCCAGCGATCGGTTCAGTGATCTCAAGAAAGCTCCCTGGAGGGTACTGGATTGTGATCACGAATCCGGTAGCGTCAGACGGTGGGCGACCGTCGGTGAATGACACACACACACACACACACACACATGTGCCAGGCGCAGCTCGCACTCCCTGAAGCTTTGTTGCTGTTGTTGTTGTTATTGTTGTTGTTTACCCGCACCATGACTGGATGACCTTTGAAAGAGTCCAGCAGAGGTTAATAATTGATGTCATTGGATGTCAGGGGGCGTTACCAAAATACCGGCTGATATATTATTATTATTTTAGTATTATATTGAGTTCGGTAAGGGCTAGGCCGCTAGGGAGAGATGAATAGCTAAACTGTTATGGGCACGACTGCATGCAGCCCCGATTCAATCCCTCATGCTGAAAGCTTCTCAGCTGCTATTTATTTATTTATTTTCCAGAAATTCTTGATTAACAAAGATTTACCTCTAACATACTACAGCGAAACAAAGTCATAATGTAATTATTAGGAATTTGAGGCGCAGGTGTGTATCAGGAGGACTTGAAGGAGGGGGACAAGCTCGATCAAGAGGCAAAAATTGGCATGACCACAGAACTAATAGGTAGCAGTGTTAATGCGCTCCACCTCACCCACACAGACACCTCTTCTCTTCACGCCTGGCTCAACACGACTATGGAACATGTGAACAAATAACATATCAAATATTGTAGTTTTTTGCGAAGTTTTTAGAGTTAGTGACGTGGCAGTATTACTCCATGCCACCTGTGAACAGGTAGACCGCGGCTTATCAAACGCACACATACACACTGCAGCCCGCAGTATGTCACACACACACACACACACACACACACACACACACACACACAGCAGCACACAGATTATTCCACGCACCACTGTAAGGGTAATGCTCCTACCGCCAATTCAGTTCATGCATCTTCCACCTTTTCCCACAACCATGGGAAACCACACGAAATAGCCAGGGACCTTGCAGTTGTCAGCGTGCCTGGCTACGACTCCGCGGGTCCTGGTTCGAATCCCGGCCCGGGCAGACGGCGTGCAGCTCACTCAGCTGTACATCCTTCCTCTCGGGCTGGTTGATAAATGGGTACCTGGATAAACCTGGGAAGGTAAACTGTGGCAATCCCTGATTTCACATTGGCCAGTGTCCAGGGGTGATTGGTTCTTACCTACCACAGGCTCAAAGGGCCAATTGTTCGGAGATGAGTACCGCAGCCACGCGCAGCTATAGCGTACGTAGCCAACTTTACCTTTTCCTTTGCAATGTGGACGGAGGGGGAGGTGGGGGGTCTTTCCACAGCAAAGTGATGGCATGCGTCTGACTGCTGGTGCCGCTTCCATAGCCCCTTCTTTGCAGCCTCCAGTAATTTATATGAAAGATGATTAGATGAGTTTTTTTCTTGATAAGGTTGAATAACATAAGAGGACAGTGGGAGGGGAAGTGTTGATGTAAAAAAAACGTTTAAGACTTTTCGCACCCTTAGGCTGCGTTTACACCAAACAAGTCGCGTCGAGTCGAGTCACGTCAAGTCATTTAAAGCCCCAAATACACTGCCGAATTTTGGCCACGAACTTGACGCCGAATCAGTTCGTGAAAAAATTCGGCGACCGGTTCGCCGACATGACCAAGATTCTTACAGTTCGTGACCATTCGGCGACATGTCGGCGAATGCTAAGACAATCGGGGACAATTCGGAGACATCTCGCCGACTATTCGGCGTCCATGTCGCCGAGCTCAAAATCTGAAATTTTAACGGTTTTTTTTGTCGCGGAATAACCGGCGACAAGTCTCCGAATTGTCTTCGGCCCCAAATACGCTGCCGAATTTGGGCCACGAACTTGACGCCGAATCAGTTCGTGAAAAAATTCGGCGACCGGTTCGCCGACATGACCAAGATTCTTGCAGTTCGTGACCATTCGGCGACATGTCGGCGAATGCTCAAGACAATTCGGGAACAATTCGGAGACATGTCGCCGACTATTCGGCGTCCATGTTGCCGAGCTCAAAATCTGAAATTTTAATGTTTTTTTTTGTCGCGGAACAACATTCATTCATTCAAAAATATTTGTAGGAGAGCAAAACAAAAACAAGTCACATTTATACATTTTATTACACATACTATCATACATATTACCACACATATTATATATATATATATATATATATATATATATATATATATATATATATATATATATATATATATATATCTTCTTGCTCTCTTAACTGACTCTTGGTCATCCTCTCTCTTTTATATATATATATATATATATATATATATATATATATATATATATATATATATATATATATATATATATATATATATATATATATATTTGCATTCGTTAGCACTCCACTACAGTATAAATGTAGGAGTTACACCGGAGGCACCGTTTCGTGGGAATGTGCTGGGTGTTCCGTGTTTGTGAAGGACCACCACCACCATCAACAACAACAACAACAACAACAACAACAACAACAACAACAACAACAACAACAACAGCAGCAGCAACAACAACAACAGGAAACAACAATAGCTACCTCCAATCGATCCACGGCTAGACTGATGCAGAAAATTACTTGACTTCCTCGTTTTGCTCACACACACGAAGTCCATTGGGAGTGTCCGCGTCAGGACGACACAAGTGGCTCAGTGACATCAGAGTACATCTGTCGAAGGTGTATTATCAAAGTAAAGGCAGGTAAGAGAGAGAGAGAGAGAGAGAGAGAGAGAGAGAGAATCAATATCAAAGCCAAAAGAAGGTAAATAATATCATAGTAAGGAATTAAAGTGATAGACTAAATTATTAAACTTTTAAATATATACTACGAAGAACAGAAGTAAACATTTGTGCGAGAAATTATAAGGAAGAAATGAAACAATTATACACCAGTAATTTATTTTTTTTTTTTTTTTTTATTGCGATGAGCATCATCTTCCAGTGTGATGTGTGAGGCCTGATGGTCGGCTTCCAGGTAGGGTGGGATGGTCGGCCCAGCCCAGCCCAGCGGCGGCGCAGGCGAGTGCGATTAAGCGCCATCTTGCATTTGCTCATGCCCCCCGGAACTCGTTCTCTTTTGTTGCTTGGGCTTTCTCAGAGTCCGGGGTTGATGGGGTGGTCTTCAGGACAGCATGTGGGTAGTTTTAAGCCACTCGGCGGTGACTGAAAAATCCGAGTGGTAGCGTGAGGATTCGAACCCGCGTCGTCCATCACGCGGCGAATGTGGGTCCAGTACGCTATCACTTCGGCCACCGCCTACCCTAGGGAAGAGATAGAACAAACGGAAAAAATGTATGAAGAAGGAAAGGTGATAAATTTTAAGAAAGAAATATAAAAAGAGGGAAAGAGGAAAAAAACTAAACAATGTAGCCTAATGGGAAGAAATTTTTGATACAGACCCCCCCAAAAAATCGAAAGGAAAAGCAAAAAAAATTGAAACCACTTTAAATATATTCTAATGATAACACCTGAGCAATAACAAGCCACGTAAGAA
Organism: Eriocheir sinensis; assembly: GCF_024679095.1. Taxonomy (NCBI): domain Eukaryota; kingdom Metazoa; phylum Arthropoda; class Malacostraca; order Decapoda; family Varunidae; genus Eriocheir; species Eriocheir sinensis. The sequence continues at coordinate 17,034,167 of NC_066537.1, forward strand.
ACAAAATAGATAAAAAAAAATGCAGTAGTTACAACATAGCCTACGAATAAATGAATAATAACAGAGACTATGAAGATGAAAAGATCACAAAAATAAGGAAAGCAAAGAGAGAGAGAGAGAGAGAGAGAGAGAGAGAGAGAGAGAGAGAGGCGTTCTGCTATCCCCATTGAGGAATATACGAAACTATATATATATGGCATCATTATGGGTTATTATTTTTATTACTGAGTCATTTATGTTCAGGGGTTTACATATTAGCTACATGTTTCGTGGGTCTTTTGTCTGTTTTAATACTGCACTAGCAACTACCTTCACCACCATCACCATCACCAACAACAACAACAATGACAACAACAATGACAAGTTTTGCTGCTGCTACTTCTAAAATGCCAATTATCAACAATACATTCCCCACCACGTACTAACACTATTACTATCTCTATTATCATAACCGCTGATACAGGACCACCATTAATTACTGCTAGTGGTGGGCGGAACTAAAGCAGAAAGCAGTGCAGACAAGGTTGACAGGACGCTGAAAACACAAATTTATATAACTTCGCGTCACATTTTCTTCCCATGCAGTTTGAACAGCGAGTGGCGGGCTCTTATATTCTAGTTTTGTTATGTCATTATTGTGAAGGCCATGTTTATAGATGTATGCAGGTGTGTTTAAGTGTGTTCAGCTTATGTAAACATATGTTCTCAGGTGCTCCAAACGACTAATACGTTGAGATAAAGATGTAATAGAGGACGTTTAGTGTGAGCTTCAATTCCGTTTGAATCTTCAAGTCGACCTAACGAGTGGGTTCGATAAGTGTTCTCGCAGGTTCAATAAAGCTTTCAAAAGAGTTCAAAAGAGCCAGATTCGGAAGGCTCCTCAACCACGCAGTACGTGACACCCGATCAAAAAACGACCCTCATTCACGCCCCTCCACCCCGACCGTGTAAATAGACGCCATGCATCGCAACAAACCCGTAACCGTGATCCCGCAAGTACCACCACCTCTATTACGAAGCCTCTAGATAACTTAAAAGTCCTTGGTTTCAATGCGCGTAGCCTAAGAAACAAATTTGATGAACTGAGATGTCTTGTTCTAACATAAAATTTTGACATAATTGCTATAACCGAAACATTTATCGACACCACAAACATTGATTTAAGTTCCGAATACAACATAGATGGCTACAGACTCTTCAACAAAGATCGTGTAAACCGCAGAGGCGGTGGCGTCGCGCTTTTTGTCAAAAGCTATTTGCAACCCACTGGCAAAACACCAAGAGACAGTAACGTTGAACATTTGTACGTGCGAGTATACATTGCAAAAGTCAATTTAAATATATGTCACTACAGGCCTCCCGGGCAATCACTCGATGACGACCTTGAAATGTACAGCGTTTTAAGGCAGTCACTTAATAACAGCGACTCACTGATAATATGAGACTTTAACCTCCCTCATATCGACTGGGCGGCACTATCAGGTACATAGAATGACAAGGCATCGTCCCTTCGGATTGGAAAAAGGCTAACGTGACACCGATTTTTAAGAAAGGAGACAAAAAAATACCAGGTAACTACCGACCCATTAGTCTAACTTCAATTGTAGGTAAGCTACTTGAGATCATAATTAGAGACAAAATTGGGGATTCACAACATGGCTTCCGTAACAAAAGATCCTGCCTATCAAACCTATTGACCTTTTATAACGACCTCCTCTCAGTTTATGACGTAACCAAATCATTGGATGTAGTCTATCTTGATTTCCAGAAAGCGTTCGATAAAGTCCCACATCATAAATTACTTTATAAATTAAAGCAAATAGGTATTGACGGTCAAGTAAATCAATGGATCGCAAATTGGTTGAGCAACAGACAACAAAGAGTGGTGATTGACGGATTTAATTCAGAGTGGGCGCCGGTCACTAGTGGCGTCCCTCAGGGCTCGGTTCTTGGCCCAGTGCTCTTCATTATTTACATCAACGACGTGGATGTTGGACTCAATAATCGCATTAGTAAATTTGCAGACGACACAGATTGGTAACTCGGTTCTCACTGACAAAGACAGGCAAAGCCTCCAAGAGGATTTGCACAAAATTTCATCTTGGTCGGATAGATGGGAGATGCCCTTTAACGTAGACAAGTGCCAGGTCCTTCAAGTTGGAACAAGAAATAAAAAGTTCGAATACGAAATGCACGGCGTTAAACTCACAAGCGTTCAATGCGTTAAGGACCTGTTAAGGACAGACCACCTAGTCTGGACCATGGGGTCTGTGTGGTCTTATTTTCTATGTAAATCTATGTAAATCTTCTTCCTGCTTTAACAAACATAACCATTGACCTTTCTTAAGTGCCGTGAGCAAACAAAATAATTGATAAAATACCATTACTAACACTTCTGACTCGCTTTACTGCCTGCGTCATATCCATCGTCTCGACCCTTGGTGCCAAGGTAGAGATATCTTTCCCTTTCTTGGTGCCATGTCCGTCCCTTACACAACCCGGGCCGGTGCAGCGATACCCGATTGACCCGAAACATTTCGGCGCCCAGACATACATCTGACAAGGCTTCGCGGGATTTCTGCGGGTATTTGTTTACCTGGTGGTAATTTGACCATTCTTCTGTACCATGTTTACCTAAAAAACGCTCATGAGAGCCCGATTTGATCTCTTTTTCCGGCGTTTGGAAACAGTTAATGGGAGAGGCGGAAGCAAGGTAAAGATAGCTACGTGTAGCAATCTTTATTTTGGGCGGAAGCGTATGAGAATACTGACACGTCTTGAGCTTGTGGAGGGTGAGAACCCATCACCCCGGACCAAAGGGCCAGTGCAACGTTCGTCTACCAAAGTTTACATTCACAGGGTTTCCCCAGATATCCATTTATTGACCAGCCCGAAAGGAAAACTGAACAGCTAGCTGCGCGCCGATTGCCTGGGCTGGGATTCGAACCGGAGGAGGCTAACCTAACCTTAGCCCCTAAAATTCATATATATATATATATATATATATATATATATATATATATATATATATATATATATATATATATATATATATATATATATATCCTAATACATAGTATTTACATTACGTAGTGTAGCCGGTCACGTTTGTCAAGAGAGGATCGTCTGCGAAAAGGGAAAATATGCCAATTATAATTATCAGTCTGTTTTTATGAGTTTCTAGTGCGTCATTTATAGCTAGTAAAAAAGAAGCTCTCTGTCAAATTTCATATAACTTGCAATATATAAAAATTATTATAAAGAAAAAGAAAAAAATCTCCCAAGACAACGACAATGTGCCGTAAATCTGTTATGCTTAACACATGTTGATGAAAAAGTTTATGAAATTCCTAGGTGAGTGCGAATGACTAGAGGGGCGGCCATATTCTCCCATTCCTCTCCTTGCCCCTCACGCGCCGATGTTTGCTTCTAGAGATTTCTTCACTCTGCTGTGGTGCAGAAGGCAGAGGAAGTGACGAATGTTGGTGGGTGTCTGGGAGTAGGTGTGCGTGGAGGTGATAAGAGGGATGAGCCGGGTGGAGGGGGCGCGGGCTCCGTGGCCTCGCTTCAACAAGCTTCACACACTGCTGTTTGCTTGTTTCCCTGCGAGCTTTCACCAGTCTTGGAGTGTTATATTATATATATGGCCCCGTGTCCTTTTCTTGGATAGCGATGATTTTATAATGTCTGAATGTGTTCATAGCTCGTCAGCAAGTTGGCCTCCGCCGATCGCTGTGCCTCCTCGGGGGTCCAGGCACAACCCCCGAGGACAGACCCATAGAGCAGGAAAAAAAGACAAAATAAGACAAATTAAAAACCTTAGTTTGTTTTCCTGTTTTCAGACTTTAATACCAATTAATACCATTAGGTCGGCATAATTACAAGACAGCTATTTAAGTTACTTGATACTGAAGCAATAATGAAAAATATTATTTTCCTGTGTGTCGGTTCACTCCACCTGACCATTGCTTAATTTATCTACCTGAGCAAAAGAGGGGAGGTTAGAGAAAGGGGCCTCGAGGGGGGCGGGGCCCCCTCCCCGTTAGGAGGTGGTGTTAGGCTTAGCTGATTCGTTAAGTCATTATTATCGTTAAATACTTGTGATACATTGTTATCTTGGAAAAGTGTACATACCTTGGTAGCGTGGTTCAGAACAACGGCGCGGGCCTCGCCAGGAAGTCTTGCAGCGGATTGGCTTGGCCAGCGGTGTTATGGACAGGGATGGATCGAGTGAATACAAGAGTTGTGTATTCGAATACGAATACAAATACTTAAAATTTCGACGAATACGAATAGGAATACACTGAAATGGCTTTAATTCGAATACAAATACGAACACAGCAGGCAGGAGGCACACATTTAATCGTATTCACAGTCCTAAAAATATAACCCACGAACTCATAGTGCGCGAGTGGAACCCATACTAGGTGAAGGTGGGGTAAAATGGCACAGATGGGTAATATGGACCAGCCCGTTTTCCGTGTTTTTAGCTTCTGCCCGCTATTGATAAGGATATGGACTTACTCCTCGGCTCATTAGTCAGCTGTAACATCGGAGCAAGTTTGGACGCCGTTGTTTGTTTGTGTGAGAAAAATCCCAGAATATTTCATCACCAGCTGATCTATTGGTAAAGGTCTGATAAAATCGTGTTTGTAGGAATACTCTGACTCTAATTTCATGTGTTATTGCATGATTCTTTGGTGTTACTCTGTGAATGAGTCTGACTACTGAAACATTTTTATGCACCGCCATTGTTCCGCGGAGATTATTGTTAACATTTTCATTGGCCTCGGGGCATTACGGCTCACTTAACAATAATAATTATTTTTTGCTGCCAACTAACTCACAACTTCACAGAACAAAGATAAGGACAAAGTGTCCTCTGTTTCTTTTATATGAATATTAATTTTGTGTTCAGGAGGGTAATGTTACTTTTCATTTGTGAGTTCATGTTGTTCATGCTACTGAGCCAAAGAACAATTATTTTTGTAATGCATTAAGAACTTTTATGTTCAGAAAGGTAATTTCGCTTTCATTTGTGAGTAGTTTCATAATATTTCATTGGTGTTCATGCTATTAAGCAACAGATGATTTACTTTTGTAATGGAATAAGAACTTTTATGTTCATGAAGGTAATATCACTTTTTATTTGTGAGTAGTTTATAAGAATTAATAGGCGCACCTACATCACCAAATGTGGGGTACAAACTAGGCGGATCGAGGGACTCTTTTTGTGCCTCGAGTGGCGGTAGTGGGCTAACGAGTAGCCTATCCGGATTTTTTGTTTTTATTATAAATGATCCACGAGACATCCTGAAGGTAAATCAAAGTATGTGCTTATTTTTGTATTCACTCGTACACACACTGGTAATATTTCTATGGTGTCTGATTCACTTAATTGAGTGAAATTATATTGTGATAAAGTCACAAATTCGTGTCACCATGAAAATTGAAAGTAGTAATGTAAGTTATGCCTCCATGAAATATATACAAATAGATAAATATGAAAGCTCATGAAGTCACAATAATTATATTAAGTGACATCACCTGCTTTGCGCAGTAAAAATATGCTTATTTAGGGTAGTTGATACCCACAAAATGGCGTGCGCTGCTGCCTCGGCCCATAGTTGTATAAAATATGAACGTATATTTTCATATTACTGATCTGGGGTGGAATTCAGAAACGAGTTACAATTCTGTAAGTCAGCTTACGTAACATTGTACGCTACCGGTGGATCCAGAAAGGTTTTGTAATGTACGTTGGATCCAGAGAGGTTACAGATTCTATAACGTGTGCGGTAACTTTCAGATACCCCGGTAGGTCATGTAACTTACTAAATGCATTCGATTTGCGTTGATAGCGTTATTATTAATACTTTTTTCAACAAAGAAATGGACGATTATAGTTGAATATAACATTTGCTGGCATATTAGTGTTGGAAACGAGATATACACACTTAGAGGAGCATGAGAAGTGTGGACGGTACGATACGTTTTCCCAGCAACACCGACGCCTGGGGGACTGCCAAACCTCCCTCCTACTCTTCCTTCCTTTCTCTTTATTCATCTTCCTACCTCCTCGATCCTCATCCATTCATCCATCCATCTCTAGATTTGTCCCTCCGTGGAGGGACCATGGGCCTTTGTCGGGTGACAGCACATGAATTGGGAGCCGACAGACTGACTATATATGTGAAGCAAACAACGAAATGTTCCCAGATTACGATTTAGTATAGTTTACCTTAAATTTTGTTAACCCTTTAATTTCAACATAAACG